>NW_017805139.1:734483-759634 GCF_001891065.2 Hippocampus comes
ACCAATTACTTGTTAAAGTTTGTACAATCAGTGGGATCAGTTGCAATGCATATATGTGAATGATAAAAGTAAATTGCACATTTGTCGAAGGAAATGTAAGGTGCTTCATGAAATGTTTTGTAAAAGATATGTTCATTAAATTTCAACATTTTCCTAATGTTCTTGTGCTTCTTTATACCAAAACAAAGGAAAGACATATTGTTTTGGTTATTTATAGCAAAGTATTGTATCATTTTAATGGTCCGGCCCACTTGACATCTACCGAGGCCGTATGTGGCCCACCATGTGAAATGAATTTGACACCCCTGGTTTAAATGAAACAAATTATCGCATAGGTACGAGGCGCTGTTGATGGGATGTGCTTTCTTCCCAATACTCTCCACGTTAAGTTGAAGAAATTCAATTAAGTGTGGCTGAACGGCGGGATACAAATTGTGCAAAAGCAAATTGGTAATGGGAACAGACACATTTAAAAAAAACAGTCAAATGTCACAGGTAATCATAAAAATAGACGGATTTTGAGACGTGTGGTTAAGTATATCGCAAATGTGTAATAGAAACACAATTTTTGCGTTTCACGTCATATGACATGGCCTCCAACCACGTACAGGTAGATATACCACATCCAAAATGGCGCAGGTGTTGACGTGTCGTTGCAGGGGATCCATAGGTTTAAGCGTCATCTATGAATGCATCCTTGTCTGTGAGTCTTTTGCTGTCAGCTGTACATTGACCATTGTCGGCCACCGTAGAAGGGTTCTCCATAGTCCATCTGTGATTGTTTTGCCAAACAGTCCTAATGTAGGTTCACAACTAATCTTAAGACTAGGTCTGGTAGGCAGCGCATCTTCTTCTGACACTTAAATACATTATGGAGTTTTTGCTTCAAGTGAAAGTCGGCGCTCTGTTTGGTTTGCTGCTCCTAACTCTTTTTTTCGGTTTCATCCCCGCTCGAGTCACATGGTTCAGAGACACAAACGGGACAGGTAAGTGCAATTATTGATTTCTCCAATAGTGGGGGCTTATTTTGTTGCTTTTAAAAGGAGTACCTGTATTACATTGACCGAATGACATGAAAACCAACTCTTGGTTTCCAAATATAACTATTGTTGAGAGGTGGACTCTGATCAACTAGGCTGGATTGCTTGAATGTAATTTTTTCTCAGTGAAGAGTCACGTGCTCATGTTAGATTTTTGTCATCAGTGATTTGATCAACGGTGAAGAGAAACAAACGTGCTGGTGTTTTGAGGAGATTACGCCAAACACGTTGATTCATGCCAGGGACTGTAACATTTAGTCACCGACTCTTTTTATTAAGATATTGAATTTAATGCAATGGCTTTTATGCGAATACAAACTCAATACACTGCTGCTTGTGCTCTCGTCTAGCCCAAAGGGATACTAAATGTTCACACGTATTAATAGTGAAACCCAAGGTGGTGACTATAGGGAACTTGTCCGAAAGGGGATCTAGATTTAGTCTCGTGTGGAAGTCAAATATTACTGCACTCTCAGCATAAGGAACTTTCTGTAAAGTTATCTGTTCTAGAGTCAGCTCCTCGGACCCTTTGCTATTCTGAAAAAGCACATACTGTACTTACCATCAGCTAATGTGGTGAGGAAGCAATTTGGGAATTTCTCCATTGTGAGACAAATCAAGGTTTTCTTATCCCATTTACAGTCCTATATTCTCAACAGTACAGTATAGGTTGTTATTCTCATTTGTCATTAAATCGCCCTAAAAAAAGCTTGTGGGATCTATTTAAATGTGTGATCTTGTGTGATTTAAAAAAAAGATTAAAAAACAAATCTTTGCATTTTCAGAGACTCATCGCACAGTTTTGAGTTTAATAAGCTGCTTTGCCGGTGGAGTCTTCCTGGCAGCATGTTTGCTGGATATCATCCCAGATTACCTGGTGGACATCAATGCCGTCCTGGAGTCCAACATGATTGAGGTTAACCCACCCGGCGCGGGAACTCCTCCCTACCTCGCACTATTGTGATCGCTTAAGTTGTGCATGACATGATTCTCAATGGAAAACTATCTATTTCATGTTCATTGAAGATTTTAATTTAGTCCAATAATTGCTTTACTAATTTCACAATTTTCAATGGTATAAAATGAATATTTTGTCTTTAATACATTTGATAAATTGATTATTTTTCGTGGGAAATTAACACCTTAACGCATCTTGTCACTTGCTGTCAACGGAAAATGTGCTCAGGTCTCAGGTAACAACCAATCACAGCTTATGTGACGTTCACAAGCTGAGCTGTGATAGGTCAGTGCCTGAGCCCTGAGTACTTGTGATGTCATTTTCAGTCCACAGCAAGTCGTGAATTGCGTTTTAAAGGTGTTAATTGTACTTGAAAAACAATGAAGTTGCTATATTCATTATAATACATAATATAATACATAATTCTCCATAGGTGTGAATGTAATAGAACGGGTTAGGTACATTTCAACAAAACTTTGTGATATACCAATGATTAATTTTGATTAAGTGATTAATCTCATTGTTTTTGTCACACAGATTAACTTTCCCCTTCCTGAGTTCATCATGGCTGCCGGCTTCTTCATGGTCCTTATATTGGAGAGGATCGTTCTGAACTGTCGGGAGATGGGTGGGACTGCGGATGAGAGAGCTCCACTTATACAGGACAACAGGAATGGCCATGGCCACGGCCACGGCCATGGCCACGGTCACGGCCACGACTCCACTGTGACTCCAGATGTGGAGAACAGCGGCCACCATGTCCATGTCGACTTTCAGGCCCACTCGCCTTTTCGCTCATTTATGCTCTTCCTCTCGTTGTCGCTCCACTCAGTTTTCGAGGGGCTGGCTATCGGCCTGCAGGACACTGACTCGAAGGTAAGAAAAGAGGAATGCCTATCGTACACTGGCTTGTCTCCGTTTTATAGGTAATACTGAATATTTGAGCAGCGTGTACCCAGATTCTGTTTGGTTACACTTTGGATACAGCTCTTGGCTATCATAAATTGGGGCCAATGACTACTTAAGAGTGGTTCTAAAAAATCATCAGAATGTTTAAACACTGACCCACTTCGAGAGTCAATATTTTTTCCCGTCATTTACAATTCATTTGCAGAATTCACTGCTTACAATATTGCAAACATTCAGCAGGGATAAAATAAACAACCTTACGGAGATTTGTGTTGGAATTTGTATGTGAATGTACTTTGAGTGGTGAAAAATAGCCGCTGCGGCCACTTCCTATTCGTGATGCACCAACACACCCATGAGCCCCTTATAACCTTAAACTGCATCAGTTTCAAAATCAGTTCTTCCCAATGAACTGGCAGAATGTCAATACGACACAATACTGTCGAGTCCCCACGCTGTTCATAATGTGACAATACGTCGGCAGAAAAAAATGACCGTACGTGTGTTACCTTCTGTCTCCACGAGGTACCACCGATTATTTACACTGTAATGTACTGTATAATTCCATCGGAATTACTTTAGTAAGTTGAACCTGAAATTTAATCCGTTTACTGTAAAATACAATGTTAACGTTAGAAAAACACAAAAAAAAAACAGAATTCTCTATGTGTGTTCTACGACAACCATGTAAGCTGCATATCAAGCATGGTGTCAGGTTTTATTCGAGGCATGCCAACAATAAATGGATCGCTAAATTCCTTTCACACTATAGTTGCCTGCACTATTTCTGCAGTGCATTCTTGTGCGTGAGATAGCAGGATTTGAAAGGTGCACAGTTCAGCTGCAGGCATTTTGTATTTTATGAAGTGAACAGTTGTGGTGTCCACATGATCCTGTAATGCAGGGGTGTCAAACTCATTTATGGCGCGGGCCACATTTTAGTTACCGTTTCACTTGGAGGGCCGTTATGACTGAAACCGTATAAAGAAGTCAAGAATAACTGTTGATTCAACTATTGTTTAAATTACTATCATGAGGGATTTGGTAACAAGAAAATGCTTAGAATAGGTCTCTTATTTACTATATATGAGAATTTAAAATGTTGGTAGACATTTTAGAAGGGATCATGGAAGTTGACATGTTTGAGCTGCTTTCACGGGCCTCATAAAATGATGTGGCGGGCCAGATCTGGCCCCTGGGCCTGGAGTTTGTCCCCTCTGCTGTAATGAAACCACGTGCAACGTTACTGCCATTGTTCACCTTTCAGAAGTAATTTTCAACATCTTTGGTAATTTGTACCACTTTTTAAACAGAGTATCTTTGTATCAGGCTAGTGAAAGTGTTCAAGTGTCAAAATAATATATTAAAAACTATTAGTTTTTACTTGAGTGCTTAGTGTTCAGGTACCAAGCCCTCCAGTATGAAACAATGGAGTGCAGTACCATGATATTCAACAATGTCTTGCAAAGGGCTGAGTGAACGATCATTATTTATTCAATTTACACTGCAAGAAGGTTTGACTTAAAGCATATATCATTTGGACCTGGTTTTAAAGAAGTTCATTTTTTGGCTCTCATGTGACACTCCTGGACCATACTTTCTGAGAACAATCCTTACATTACATTACATTACATTAAAGAGAGAAGTTCCAGCTTCTGGTCGGATGCTTTGACAAGCAAGGAATGTTCCGGTCATAAGACTTAAATGTCGTCATGTGGTCAAGGGGCCCCCATCAATGCAGCCTCAACATTCTTTGGTGTAGCTTGAGGGTTTTTCACCTCCAAGCTTCAAAAATAGATGTTTACAAGAGATAGCTTTTGCATGTTCTTCACAATTTATAACAGTTCCAGGCTGTCATAATAACGTGTCTCTGACCTGCCCAAGGATCAAGACTTTGAGCACACTTTGTTTATTGTCTTGCTGATGTCAGCATACTTTGAGTGAAAAGCCATGTCTCATGCAAATGAGCGATGGACACCCATTGTCTACGATGTTTGATACCACTTTTTTTCAGACCAATACCAGTGTGAGTACTCAACTCTTGAGTAATCACTGATACCAAGTAACCGATACTACTGGTTCTTTTGATAAAATTCCAATTCAACCAATAACAGATCATTTTAAAGAAAGACCGCTTGTTTATTTCTGACAAAACGGAGAAACGGTCATTCTGCAAGCGTTAATTCAAGTCCAAAATAGACACAAGAAACTTTTAAAGTTTAGGGTTCACTTTTAATAAACAAACAAACGTGCAAAAACAAAACAACAAACAACTCTCTGATTGTCAGTGTTTGTCCAAAATAAATTGAAGTGCAAAATCATCGAGGGTCAACGATTAATTGTGAAGCATGACACTATAAAGTTGCAAAATAGGGCTAGGTGATATGACTGAAAAATGGTTGATATCAGCTGGTATTAATAAATATATATTTTTTTTACCTTTACAAAATAAGAAAAATACTACATGGATTAAAGATAAAATAAAACTAACCGGAGGAAAATATCTTTCATATTACAAAATATAAGTACAAAAAAAGTAGGCATCAGGTGAGTTGAGCACTCTGTATAATACGCACGAGTAGGTAAAGGTGCTATATTACCTGGGACTGCATTCAGCAGGAAAAGTTGGGCTTATTAATTCACTGAATAACGACAACCTTCTATTTTCTTCACTCAATTAAAGCAGTTAAATGTGTAAGTACTGTAAATGCATGAAATACTGTCATGGAGAATGTCACCATGCCACCCATATTGAGTTGGCAAAAAAAAAAATGTGTAGCAACATAGTAATAATGTCCTCTAAGCATGAATATAAACTTGATAAACATACACGTAGAAATTTCATCTTAATGGTGGTATGAGAGGGTGGACAAGGATGCAATTGACAGGAAAAAAGTTCTGTCAGTCTCTCATGCCATATACATCTTTGATAGCAGAACGTCCACAAAAGCACACCTGAGGTATCAGTGACCGGTACCGGCAGCCTTAGCAATACCTCGATACTTTGAAATAAGGCCGATATTGGTCCGATACCCATACCTGGTGTCGGTACTCGCCCATCCCAAGCACCCTTAAAGACAATCATTTGTACACGTGGAGACAGAACTACACACACAACACCGTATTTATGTAGCACTTGGACACGTCGCCAAACACAACCGCCGCATCAACAACTTCACTGTTGTTTATTATAACCTTAGACTATTTAGGCTTTTTTTTTTTCCATATCGCTTAGCCATAATGTCCTTTCTTAAAGATTAAATATATGTTGAAATGAATGAAAACCAAATGTTTCACCGCACAGGTGTTGGAAATCTGCATTGCCATACTGGTCCACAAGAGCATCATCGTGTTCAGCCTGTCAGTGAAGCTGGTCCAGAGCGCCGTTCGTCCCGCGTGGGTGGCCGCTTACATCGGCGTGTTCGCCATCATGTCGCCTTTGGGCATCGCCATCGGCATCAGCGTGATTGAGGCCCAGCTGCCGGCCGGAGCGCTCATCCAATCTTTCCTGGAGGGCCTGGCGGCGGGCACCTTCATCTACATCACCTTCCTCGAGATCCTCCCGCATGAGCTCAACTCCCCCGGGAAGCAGCTGCTCAAGGTGCTCTTCCTCCTGCTGGGCTTCGCCGTCATGGCCTCACTCACCTTTTTGGGCTGAGGGCACGAGATGTTGAAGTCGGCCAGGGTGCTCGTCAAGATTTTGGCTTTGTTTTTGGATTCCTCTTCTGTTGTAAGTGTGCAGAGGGCATTTCTCTCCACGTTTATGACAGTGTTTCCGTTGCAGGTCCTTGACTTTTCATCATCCACCGCAGGTGCATTTTTGAGGGAACACATTAACAATGCTTGATGTTTTTAGACCTTTCGGTGTACTTTTTAAGATGTTTCATGAATGATATCTAAATGTAAGTTATTTCATTTCAGAGTTTTATGTGAACAGGGCCTGTTTAATCATCAAGTAAGTCAAAGGGTAAACGGGGGCGTATAGGAACTGTTACGTATCACCGGCCAAACACTTTGAACCTGACTGAAGAAACCACTGGAGATGTTTACTTTGTGTATTTTATCCAATCATGTCACATAATTAGCATCTACATTTGTTTCCGTTTACATTTGCTTCATTTGATTCAAATGAGATGTGTTTCCCGACAAGTGCCTCCACGTTTGCGTACGTACTTAATTTACCAAGAAGTTATTTTTCCTTTTGTCTTTGCTTCAAGTAGTCTATCACTGACCTCATGACCTTTGATTTGTACTGTTAATATGTTATTACACTTCCTTTAGCCTATTTGTGGACTCAGTAATATTTTATTGCTCATATGATTTATGGTTAGATATGTTTTGTGAGCTTGCATGAATGTAGGCGTGCTTCCTGATGCCTCATATATTGTGACCTAAAAAAGACAATACAAACAAGAGAAAACACGGGATTTTTTTTTCACCCCCACTTCCCCCATAAAGCATCAGTCACTATTCGAGAAAGACTAGTGTACTAAACTAATTGGAACCCGATCTTTATATTTGCAAATTGATAGAACTGTCATTTAATATCACCATCTGATTTTTAGCATTGTATGAGAATTGAGAGCATGCACTGTGTCCAGAATTTGCAATTTTTTTATGGTGATGTAGAACAAATGGCTTTGTATGATGAAATAAAATATAGCATGAACAAAGCGTAATTCTTTTTAACTGTTAAGATGGGGAATGTCCCGGTTTATGTTCAGTTAATTTCCATTCGGGGCGGCATGGCTCAGCGGTCGAGTGGTCATTTCCCAACCCAGAGGTTGGTTGCTGAATCCGCGGCCATTGCGACCATGTCCAAGTGCCCTTAAGCAAGAGACTGACCCTCAGTTGCTCCTTATGCTGCGTCATCAATCAGTAGATGAATGTGGTAACAGTGAAAAGCGCTTTGAGTATCTGATGTGCGCCATCTAAGTGACAACATATTTTGCAATTGAGGAACTATAGTAGTCCATCCATAGTGGTGTTTATTCCATGTGACCAAGAACTGTTCCTGTCTAAGATTGTGGAATACAACAAATGCATTGTGCTGCAGTATGCAGTAAGTTCCTCATCTAGCCATAAAGTCCTCTTTCCCATCAATCATAACTGATATTAAATGTTATACTGTCATACACTATTGTTTAAAGGCTGTTCGGAGTAGCTTCATTCTTTCACTTGTACCTCAAATTGTGGAGGGGGAATTTATTATGAAGTCATGGATACATAGATAAATATTTACAACACTCGTAGTCATTCTGTATTCACTCTGACATGAGTTGGTATCTCATCAGAAGCAAATGTTGGTTACTGTAACTTAATAGTGCATTAAAAAACGTTTATCGTTCATAAAATCAACGTAAGGACTAATACATAATCGTTAATGACCACAATGTACCGCCATCTTGTGGAGGTTTGTATGTATTACAGAGCAAATGGCTGAAAGTACAATGTGTTGTTTTGTTGGCAACGTTTATAAAATACCATTATGAAAATATGGTCAATTATTAAACGTCTTTTTAATGCTGACTTCCATGTAAAAAGTATCATTATCAGTACGATAAGTTTATACTACCTTATTTTGAAGCATTCAGTCACACATGAATATTCCCTTTGTCCAAATTGTGGGCCATTCAGAATCACATATGGCACGACATTCTACGAACCCCCCAATTTCAATGAAGTTCGGATGCTGTATCAAATGTAAATTAAAACAGAAAACAATGATTTTTCAAATCATTTCACATACTTTGGAATGCACTACAAAGATATTTTATTTGATATTCAAGCTCGTCAACTCGATTCGTTGTATACTCATCATGAAGACTCTTAACGGCTTGCAAAGTGTCATAACATCAACACTCTTGCCTGATGGTCCGAAGGCATTATTAACTCATTTTTCCTTTGTGTGTGTGGGGGGGGGGGCTTATTCATGGGGGTCTGCTAATGAGAGGTTGTGTAGAAGAACAATAGCACAAAGTACAGTAAGTCGGCCAGCACAGAGGCCCCTCAGTGTGTGTGAAGGAGCCAGTGAAGCATCAAGCTCGGGTTGCGAGATGGCGAACACTTCTGCTCGCTCACATTTCAGCATGTCAGAAAGCTTTCAAGTGTATAAAATTAGTGGACTGATGCATCATTTTCCGTTAGTAATCACATCAGAATATTTTCTGCTGAAAAATGGATACAAGACAAAAAAATCGAAGCTTATAACGAGCACTCGCACGCACTGACCTTTGTTTTATACTCTGAGTGCTCTTTGTTTTGAAATTAATTGTTGTGATCAATTATTAAATACTAAAATAGCCACAGTTGGTCGGTCATAACTCATATGTGATGGGGGGGAAAAAAACAAAACAAGAGGTCGCCTCCAAAGGAATGCACAGAGCGGAAGGTGCAATATAAAGTCGAGTGTGGTCAGTTCTCTCGTGTGACACGTCCACAATCATGCAACTAGGAGATCAAATTTCACATTTCACGTGCTGTTCCACAATGCTGTTCAACCTCATGTCAGATGAAGTGTAAATGAAAAGTGTAAATGTGAGTGATTGTAGAGTATATGCTGTGGAGGTGGCGCAATACATTTTCATATCATTTAAAAGTTCATTCATTTCAATAGTTCACTTCTGAAGGAGAAACTCAAATATAACTCAGGAAAGCTGTATGAAACACAAATACTTTTTCAGAAACCCTATTCAAACTCAATTTACCCTTTGCTAAAGTCCATCCATCCATTTTCTGTAAAATTTTCTTGAAAAAGTGAATTAGAGGCTTTTGGTAGCCGTACACTAGCAACTTATCTAACAAATACAAAAACTGAAATATTTCACTCGTACTTACAGTCATTGTTATGATTGATATGATTCATTGATATGAGTCGAATTTTATTTAATTTGTTGTCAAGTTTTCATTGCTACTTATGGAAATGTGCTAGGCAGCTTAAACCAGTCCTTATCAAAAAAATGTGGCTGGTATATATTCCTTTTTTTTTTTTGTCTCTCCCATTGAGTGACCCTTGCCACCCTAAGCTCCACCTTCAATTTGCATTATGCAAATGAGTCGGTTGGTTGGTGCCAAGTGAGTGATGCATCCTCCCCTTCTAGCCCCCTTTCCTCCCGTGGTCTTCTCTTCCTCCTCCACAGTCCCAAATACTCATCGTTCTCCACCTGCTAAAGGTAAGATGGACGTTTCTCGCTAGCTACTTGATCTTACTACGCTCCTCCGAGATGAAGAAATAAATCATCAATAATATTTCCAGATAGAATGATTTCTTTCATCAGTATGTGAAAGTTCAACAGAACGTAGCTAAAACGCCTGTCATCTTTCTCCACAGTGACGCTGTTGTGAGATACTGCAGGCAAACATGGCCGCTGTAAGTGAAATGAAATACTGTGAGATGTTTAACTTTCTATCATTGTGTCAGTAGATGCTTGCTCTGGGATGGACCCGTGAGCACTTTTTTTTTTTAAGACGTGGCTATACAGGTCTTTTTTCTGTAATCATGTGAAGCAGCTTAAGGAGTCACTCGGTGGTGTGCGTCGCTTGGGGTGCCCGCCAGCTCACGAGCATGCCTGACACTTCAAGGGGAAAGTCAAGTCAAACTTTTTCGACACAATAATATGTTGTATGCACCGCTAATAGTCTGAACATAGCATTCTGATGATTAATATTGTATTTGTGGAATATGAATGAAGCAATACAAATCCCCGTTTTCATTCATCTCAGGGGCCCTTATACTGCTATTTGGTGTCAACTGAAAATGACATCACAGTCCCTGAGGCCTCAGCTAACAAGCAATCACATCAAACCCAGAAAACAGGTGAGCCGTGATTGTTTGTTCCCTCAGCCCCGAGCAACTGTGATGTCATTTTCAGTGGACAGCAAGCGGCAAAATGGCCGCCCCCTGAGATGGATAAAAATGGGTGGATTTTTCAGCTTGACTCATATTCCACAAACGCAATATTAATAATCAGAATGCCATGTTAAGACCAGTGGCAAGAGAACATATGATTGTATTTATGACTTGACTGTGCAATTCATAAGTATGTGTCAAGTCTTGACCTTCAAGTTTCAAGCAAGTCCAAAGTTAGCGTGGTAAAAATCAAGCACGTCATGTCGAGTTACGACTGAATTGCAAGAAAATGGAGGTATTATTTGGTTAATCTTTCTCTCTTCCAATTTATATATACAGTAATCCCTCGCTATTACACGATTCTTCTTTCACGGCTTTGCTGTTTCATGGATTTTTTTTTAATGCAGGTTTTTTGTTTGTTTTTTACAGTGCATTGTGTTCTGCATCCTGATTGGCTAAGGGACTGTCGACGAATGTCAACAGTCTCCGTGCCTCATCGCTTTACAGCTTGCCAAATTTTCTCCATGACGTTGATAGGCTTGATAGGCTTGAACGTTCTATACAGTATTTCTAAAAAAAAAAAAAAAAACCTGTCAGTTGTTTGTAAGAAAAAAACATCAATATTTTAGTTTTTTTTAAGTGTTTGAACCTGAAAAAAGTATTGTATTGTATATGTAGTAATTGTAAAAAATAAAGATGACTACTTCATGGATTAAAAAAGAAAAATCTAACTTTTATTTCCAAAGCAAAACTAGCATCACATTATTCTTAAATTGCAGATTTACAAATGTAAACTGGCAAGACTTTTTCAAGTCTTGTGGTTCAAGTCAAAGTCAATTTGAGTCTCATGAAGTATAAAAAGCTATTATTCATCAACATCGCTGTTTGGTCTGTTACGCAGACTGGATCTTTCCGTGTGGTGTCAGAGGACGAGCAGGCCATGAGATCCAAGCTGGAGCATCTGACAGTGAAGGATCATGGGCCCGTGTTTGGGCCATGTCACAAAATGCCAGGCCACACCGCGCAAAAGGTATGACGGCTTTGGACGGGGCAGGCTGACGTCAACTGCGCAACTCTAAATACGATACGACCACTTTTCAGGCTAAAGATGAGCTGAACGAGACCGAGGAGAGGCGGATGTTGTCCCTCAAGGATCTGCGCGTCATGATGAAGGAGAGGGCGGCCGAGGGAGATGACCTGGCCAAACTGGTGCTGGAGCGTTTCGGGGACAAGCCCGACGCTCTGCTCCTGCGCTTCCTGCGAGCCCGCAAGTTTGATGTTGTCAGGACGCATGAACTCATGAAGGGTAACCATCTTTCGCCTTATCATTGTTTTAGCATTTGTTCACATTCCGTTGATATTTACTGATAGCTTCAGTAATTGAGGGGGAGGCCTCTTTTGTGCTCCGCTTTAGCATGAATACTGTCCATCACAGAGAAAGGGAGCCATGTGGTTGTTAATTGGAGGCTCTGATGAGGCCCTGACAAAGACCTCCTTTGTCTCCAACTGGGACAGCAAGTATATTTTACTTGGGAACTCACCGTGTATGTACTGGTGGGAACTTCACAGCAGAGTGCCATGAGTTACACTGGTTGTACTGCTGCTCAGTTTGACGCTGTTGATTGATTGACTGGTTGATATGAGCTATAGAGTGGACATGCGTGGAAGTCCAAACGCAAGAAATTGGTGAATTTGTTCATGGTGAACCCCAAATGTGAATGAGATTACTGTGTTCTTTGTATGTCTGGCTGTGAGGGCCAGACGCACGCCATAGCAGTAAGAGTCTATCTAGTATTAGTAAAAACGTAATCATCGTTATTTGCCGAAGCATTACCACTGTTAATTCAGTAACTTCATTCTATTCACGTGGGAGAGAGCCTGGAGTGGACAGCAGAAAGAAAAAAAAAAATCAAAAGCCTCGCCTCTGTTTTCTCGTGCTTGATCATGTGGGATTCAGTTGATTTCTTCCCACATGAGAAACGCGGTTCTAGACTAGGGTTGTAATAGTGTCAGATTTTGCATTATACTGGTAGTTAGTTTTTATTTCATTTTGACATTTGCCCTTTATATTCAATTAGTTTAAATTAGGTTTCAGAGCAGGTCTGTCAGGTTGTTATATTAGTTTGGTTTATATTAGTTTTAGTTTGTTCATTTTTAAAAAATATCACAACTAAACTCACCTATTCTTTATTTTTATCGTGCTTTCACAACAGGGCGTATTTGTGGAGTGCAAGACGATAAAACAAGGTCACTCTTGGGAAATAAAGTAAAATACCTGGATTTACAATTCGCAAACGACTGTTGAGCTTCCTTCTTCTGTATGGCCGTATAGTAATAACGAAATATAAATGCATTTCAAATAAACCCCAAAATCTCATGTATGAAATTAATTGACAAAATAAAACAAAGGATATTTTCGCTATAATCATAGTTTTAAGTTAGTTGGTGTTTTCATTCACTGCCAAACACCAAACTGCCAAATGAAAAACTACTCTTTTCATTCATTGGGAAATAAAAAGGTTTTAATCTGCCTTTCGTAATCAGCAGTCGAAAAAGGTAGGTTGCATAAAACACTCATTGGACTCCCAGTGAACTCACAAACTGTGCTGATGTCATATCTACAATGAGGCATCACCGCCATCTACTGGTGGGTGTGCAGCCGTAAAGTTGTTTCCAAGTTTGAAATTTAA
Organism: Hippocampus comes; assembly: GCF_001891065.2. Lineage (NCBI taxonomy): Eukaryota > Metazoa > Chordata > Actinopteri > Syngnathiformes > Syngnathidae > Hippocampus > Hippocampus comes. The sequence goes on from NW_017805139.1 coordinate 747,930, forward strand.
AGTGCAATAACATCGGCCGACGTTAAATCCAGCTTCTTTCACCTTAGACGGCTGGCCAAAGTAAAACCTCTCCTCTCTCATGAACACTTTGAGACAGTAATTCATGCCTTTGTCACATCCCGGCTCGACTACTGCAATGCCCTTTACTTTGGAGTCAGCCAGTCCTCCGTTAAGTGTCTCCAGCTGGTCCAGAATGCCGCTGCTCGCCTCTTGACTGGTACTCGTAAGAGGGAGCACATAACTCCTACTCTGGCATCCTTTCACTGGCTCCCCACACATTTTAGAGTTATTTTCAAGATCCTCTTATTTGTTTTCAAATCTCTAAATAACCTTGCGCCACCTTACCTCTCTGAGCTCATCCGCCCCGACACACCTGCCCGGCGCCTCAGGTCTGCGGACCAGACATTATTAGAAGTACCAAGAACTAAACGGAGGCTCAGAGGGGATCGAGCCTTTTCTGTTGCTGGTCCCTCTCTCTGGAATGACCTCCCACTGAATATTCGGCAAGCCTCCTCGGTGCCCATCTTCAAAACCCGCCTCAAAACTCACTTGTATTCTTTGGCATTTGACTCAGCATGACTTATTTTTGTTCTTGGTTTTGCGGTTCGGTGCTTTCTACCATCTTTATTACCGATTTGCTTTACTGTTTGTTGTATATGTTGAATTGCTCCATGTACAGCACTTTGTATGCAGTGATGGCTGTTTGAAAGTGCTCTATAAATACAGTTGAGTTGAGTTGAAAAAAAAAACTGCAACGGTATAATTGTCAATGACAGTTACAAAGTTTTAAAAGCTTATTTTATTTTGTCCACAAAAATGTTTTTTTCAATCTCAGTTGTAGTTCTTTCATTAGTTTGAATTAACTTTATAACCTTGTTTGAGGCCTGTTCCATATGAATATGTTGAGTGAGAATTGCTTTTATATACAAGGAAGGGACAACTGACTTGACTTTTCTTCAGAACAAAAGCTCGCTTAAGTTTAGTGAAAGCATTGTTTTCCAAACCCCAAGAATTTCCCCTTTTGAGCATGATAAGAACTCAAGGCGCGCATCTAGCCATATCTAGATAAAAGTAGACAAAAGTTCCATTTCGCTCACATGTTTAATGAGGGAAAGCGTTTGTGTTGGTGTGCAAATGTGAACTTTTTCTGAGGGGTTAACCTCGGGTTGTGAGTGAAAAACAAACACTCGCACACTCATGCGCGCGCACGGCCTTAATTGGGGTCTTTGGGGTATGAAAAGGGCATACAGTGCACATGCTATGATGAAACAGTAGTGTCATTGTGTGTGATGCATCTCCTCATACACGCACAGCAATGACTGTTCATGACCCGCCATGAATATCTTGCATTGTCGTGGCTGTTTGTAGGTTACGTGCGCTTCAGGAAGGAGTACCCTGAGTTGTTTGAGAACCTGACGCCCGAGATGGTCCGCAGCACCATTGAGTCGGGCTACCCCGTGGTTCTGCCCAGCAGGGACAAATACGGCCGTGTCGTGCTGCTCTTCAACATTGAGAACTGGGACCTGGACGAGATCACCTTTGATGAGGTTGCAAAAAAAAAAAGAAAAACAATCAACAACAAAAAAAATGTTGATAGGCTTGAAATATCATTTAGAAATACTAAATCCATCTACACGTTAATCGACCGGCATTAAGTGTTTGTCTGATAGTGGTCTTGTTAATGCCACCGCTCCACTGTGTGTGTGTGCGTGTGCGTGTGTGTGTGTGCATGTGTCAGATTCTAAGAGCGTACTGTGTGATCCTGGAGAAGTTGCTTGAGAATGAAGAGACCCAGATCAATGGCTTTGTCCTGATTGAGAATTTCAAGGGCTTTACCATGCAGCACGCCTCCGGGATTAAGCCGGCTGAGCTCAAGAAGATGGTGGACATGCTGCAGGTCAGTCGAGAAATAGGCCATCGATCAACTGAACACACTCAACAATGAGCAGTTTTCGACCGCGGTTTTGTTCGCCGTGCAGGATTCGTTCCCCGCCCGTTTCAAGGCGGTTCACGTCACCCACCAGCCTTGGTACTTCACCACTACATACAATGTGGTCAAGCCTTTCATGAAGAGCAAGTTGCTGGAAAGGGTATGGACAGAGGGGCGGGGCTCACGCACTTCTCTTTCCGCATGGCTTCTCGTCTGATGAATACCTTTCACCTCAGGTTTTTGTTCACGGGGACGAGCTGGACAACTACTTGAAAGAATTTGATGCCGACATTCTTCCTGCAGATTTTGATGGGAAAGCTTGTGTGGCGGACTGCCAGGCTATCGCCAACAGGCTTTTCGGCTCCGAGGACACGGCTCTCTGAACCAGGATGGCCTTCATCGCAGATGATGATCAAATAGCCACTCTGATTTGAAGCGATAGCACGAATCTCTCTTTTTTTTTTTTAATCCGTAAGGCAGCGCTGAGCAGAAAAGTATTTAGTTAGTAGAAGATGGTTTGCCGTGATAATTGATATGGATGTTTAGATATTGCAGAAAGAGTTGTTTGAGATGTGCAGCAGATATTTCTTTTTACTGTTCAAACAGAGGAGGTGCGTTCACTGTTTGCCTTTCCAACTTGAAGAATATGTGCCGACAACTCGCCAGATGAATGCTAAGAGAAAATAAAGTGGTTCTAATGCAGGATACCATAAGAGTACATGAGAAGGGTTATAAAGTGGTTACAAGTAAACCTGCGTGGTATTAAACGATATATTGTCCCAGTGGCTTTTTTACTCTTCAGATAATTTCATAGCAACAATTAATTGCCCGGAGCACTACAAATGTCTTTTGTAATTTGCAGTGGATTTATAAGTATATTCATTAAAAAAAAAAAACGTTTTCTGGCTGTAATATAATGTGTCAGGAAATTGCAAACACATTGTTGATGTCAGAATCATGACAGAGTCTTGCACAGTTTCTGAAGGTTTTTGGGTAAGAAAAAAAAAAAAACACCAGAAAAAGTGTTTTTGTTGGACAAAATTTATTTTAACCACAATTCCTTATATAATGATTCTTGAAAAAGAAAACAAGGAAATAAAAAATGATCCAGTGTCCAAAATGAGAAAAGAATGTGTACAGCTTTCTTATCATTTTCACGTCCCTTTATGGTATTTCAGCATGAACAACAAAAAGAACATTAAAGCTGTATATTTACTGTGGCTTATTGTGACGGCGAGCTCTCAACCACATACTGAAAAAAATGGTGACTCCATCCAAGCTGAGTGTTTTTGGAATCTAGTTTTGAATTATTCATTTGCCCTAAAAAAAGTATGAGGCCAAAATGCCATAAAGGAAACGCTGATTTTCGATGGCCTGGGCACATATGACTACATTTTCTTTTACAACTACAGTATAGTACACAACATTAAAAGTCCCCCATCATGGTGTCGTATTTACACAGATTTTCATGAATCTCTTCTGATTGCTTATTGCCTTCAGTCCCTTTATTTTAGCTCCAATCCTGAGCTCTTAAATATTTCAAAATAAATGCATTTTCAAATATTTACTCTTTCATTTATTAAGGTCGATCATTTTGGTTGCTTGACAGATGTGACGAAATGGCAAAGTATGTATTACTCCATCACCAACATACAAAGACCAACAGATATTTGGAGAAATATTCACACAAAAAAATGAATATTTGTTAAGTTGGAGGAGGCAAAACAAAAACAAATTCTCATTCATGAAGGCTGAACTGGAAACAAATCAAGCAATGGCGTCACGCTGGGTGAGATGCTGATTGGTATTAGAAAGTAGGCGGTAGCAGGGATTTTTGTATTCTCTATTCTTATTATATTCTATGCTGGCAAAAAAAAAATATTAATCAGTTATTTTTAATATGATTGTTTTTCACCTTACGACCAAATTAGACACCACCACTTTGTACCATATTGTACAATGGTCACAAGTGAATGAAAAAGAACTGCAAAGAAGAGAAAGAGGAATGTGGGAGGGACGCAACAGTGGGATCATTTTTGCCTGACTGAGAAATTGAATTTGGGGTCAAATAAATAAATAAATAAAAATAACCGAGCTTGTTGTTGAAGATGCTGGACACCAGCAACAGCCCTGTACTAATAAACAGGCTACATGCCTGTTTATTAGTACAGGTGGACATCATATCTCTCATTTCAGTGAATAGCCATTGTGTAAATTGTGTGTTCTATTGTGTACCCCAACCCCAACATTGGAACAAAAACAAAAGGACTTAGGTTAGATCGAAATCGAGTTTCATATGAGATAGGTGCTGACTCTTTCAAGGTCCACTGTTGTTACGGCTTTGTTTGCAGTGCATCATCGTTTTGAAGTAAACTCATCTGTCAATGTCCCAATTTTTAGAGGAAAAAAAAATGACCGTGTTACTTTGCCTTAGAGTCAACATTTTTATCTCTGCAATTAGAGCTCAAAGAATTGAAGTCTGAAGTTGCATTCGAGCAATTGACTGCATTTCGCTTTTGTTCAAGTAGACGCACTTGAGCACCGAACACCAAATATTTGAACATAATATATGAACAACTCATTACAATCACTAGCACTGTTCAAACGGTTCACAAAAACAAACATTTGGTTTATCATTTCGTAACTTGGCCCTTCAACTCGTCGTACCTCACAGCTGAGATCGTTTTAACCAAGCTAATAAGTGTGCTTGCCATTGCAAAACCGTCCCTTCGACGTTCCCGGGAATGAGGGCTTGGCTTTGGCTTCTGAGCACTGGCAGTGAGGTGAGACGCTCACCTCTCGACTGATGCTGCAGCTGGTCAAAGGCGAACGGAAGAGAAATAGATCGCGATGACACCAACGAGAGACAACACGCGGAACATCGGAATTACCTCACACATTAGCGACGTTGTCGTCTCAATAGCGGAGAGCGTATTTAAAAAAAATAATACATGGGATGGGTGAAGCTATAAAGTGCAAAGAAGCAGAGATTGTGACTGTGGCCATGTGCATTGATCCCATTTGGGGTGATCCCTGCTCCCAAGCAAATAAGCTTTCTTCTTTTTAAGGTGTCATGCATAAAGTAAGCGCCAGGGAGTCCTTTGGTTGATTTTAGTTGGCGCAAAAAGAAGTCCTATGAAGACGTTACATTGTTTTTTAAGAGCTAATTTTAATAATAACTTGGATCGGGCCTCCCAAAGCATGATGTGATACACTGACCCCAGTTTTTACCTTTCCAACCCGACTCGGTCACAATGGTTAAGGATGGAATGGATACTAAAAGGACGCTGCATGGAGGCTATAATGGTGGCGATAAGCAGTGATCGGTAACGGACACCAAGCACAGCACTAAACTACTCTGATGGCCTCGTTTTTATGGGCCGCATCTTCTCATATTTGGTCACTGCCTTCATTGACAAAGGTCACCGGTGAGCACACGTCAAAAAGTCATGTGTTCCTGCTCTGAACTTCACAGAAGCAGATGGTTGTTCCTGTGACTGCGCTGAAGGCATGGGGACACGTGGCGGGCGCAGCACCAAAGAGGAAGGCAGAAGGAGAGAGGGAGCACTTCCACATGTCTCCTGAGTGACGGGACAGTGGAGTCTTGTGTGGTTTACCATCAGGGAGTGAGAAAAAAGACGGAGCCAAAGGCTTTAGGCTTTTTCCTTGGTGCAGGTACTCTCGCTCAGGTGGTCGCTTTGGCAAGGCGGTTTCTGCTTCTGCCACTGGCAGATGGCGTTGGCGTAGCTCACAATCACTTTGTCCATCCAGGTGAGGGGTTTGGGGAAAAGCACGGCGCCCTTGAAGAAGCCGAGGTGGCCGCCGTGTAGCGTCAAGGCGAAGATGACGTTGGGCTTCTTCTCTACGGAGTGACACAAAGCAGAGAGCCGTTAGACCTCTGGACTCTGAACACGGGAACAGAGGAGTTGCCAACAATAGGATACCGATACTGGTTTGTACAGATAAAAGCATGACTCATCGGTTCGATATCAGTTTGCCACACAACCACACAGTCTTCCATAACAGTGTAATAAAACAGAGAAAAAGCATTACAGTCAGTCAATGGACACAGCAACTAAAAACTATTTAGCTGTTTTCAAAAGGCCCAAACTGGTCTCAGACTTGTCAGTACTGTACATTTGCCCTGGTTGTCAAATTAGCCAGATGACAGTGCAGGGGTCCTTGGTTTGCAACAGCTACACTGCTACGGCAGCGACATGACGCTAAATTGTAACTGAGTCGGAAGAGCAACAGCTATGCAATGCAGCTATGCAACAGCTATGGCAGCGACATGACGCTAAATTGTAACTGAGTCGGAACACAGTGTTCCGCATCATGAACCTTTGCTAATTCGGTACTAGAATCAGAGTTACGGTAAATCTTTGCTTCAAAAGAAACACTTGCAGGCCACCAAAATGGAAGACTCAAATGGACGGCAGTAAAGCAATGTCCTTCTTCACATGTGAGATGAGACTCAATGTACCTTTGTTAATGTTAGTATTGAACGTTATTATTAAGAAATAATTATATCTGTTTATGTGAAGACACCAACCATACTAATGATTTCTGCCGCAGGCTACGCATATGAATCTTGGGGGCCCCACATTGGTGACCCCTGATGCGCTAATTCGGTACTAGAATCAGCAAACTAGTTGATGCTGGGCCATTCGTAAGCTCAAATGTCGGAACTGTAAACGGGGGACCCCCTGTAGTCATTGATACAGCATTATGCAATTTCACAATCAATATTCCAATGAACACACGTTATTTACATACGAAACCTCGGCTTCAATTTTGAACTACTGTAAGGAAAGTTGCAGATGTTGACGTCGATGTGTCTGACAAGAGTAGACGAAGCTTAAAGAGGAGTTGAGCGAGAAACGGAATTTGACAAATTACAGTGAGCCAAGCTGGGACAGCTGCCTGAGAATTGGCAACCAAAGATCAAGGTTTGTCTCCCTTGATAGGTATCAGGACATCAGGCACCCAAATAGCAACCTGGTGCTAGAAAGCTGCCCACGACTCTATTCATCCATTTTCTAGATCACCTGCCCTAGGAGTCACTAATTGAGTGTGCTTTCTGTCACCAAAACTGTGACAGCTTAAATACCTCCACCCACTTGTTTGCATGATTGCGGCTTTAAATTCTACAATTTTGTTCTTTGCTTTTTTTTTGTGGGGGGGGGGCGCTATCTGAAAATGATGGTAATTTATGTCAAAAAAATTACAACGTATATCATTCACTGCACTGCATTTTATTGTATGAATGAGAGAGAGAAAGTGTTAGTGTGTGTGTGTGTGTGTGGGGGGGGGTTAAAAAGCTGCGGTCAAATGTCTAAATGAGTATAAGTTTGGTGAACACAAATGTAAAGCTTGTGCACACACCAGTCCAAGTAGAGAAGACGGGTGCTGAAAGAAGCATTCAAATAGCAAACGTGGTAAATGTGAAAACCACAATCGAATAGTATAACATAGTCTTGTGGCAGCATTGACAAATTACATAATCAGCAGTGAAATATCGGGGAGCTACATGAGTTTCCCGCAGTGTTAGTAGAATGGACAACAATTCGTTGTGTCAAGCCACCACCAAGTGATTGTGGATTAAAATGGACATTGGCAGTCGATCTGATTTAATAAAAAAGATAACGTGCAAAAACTAGGACACCTCCCTGAAGCCGATAAATCATTCATCTTTAGCCAAAGGCCACGTGAACTTGCACAGAGGGCTGCAGCTGTTCCCAAGCGGGGCAGCGTGGTCAGCTATAAAGGATTGGCCCCGATCTCTTCATTTTGTCCCTCTTATCTGGGTTAGTGGGAGGAACTGATTCAGTTCGGTCGTGATTAAGATCCCACAGGGCTTTCAACTGCGTGCACCACGCATGGAAGCTGCCTTAAGTGCTTGTCCGCACCCTACAAACGCTGTTTTTTTCACCAGGCAAAGAATGATGGTTAGAAGGCAAGCTCAAGTTTGCACTAAAATAATAAGAATAGCTACTGTATAGAGGTTGTATGGAGGTATTCTGTGTTGCCGTTTGGAGCATGAGAGGAGCGGCATGTACCGTGGAGCTCTGTCATGCCCTTTCCTGGTTTGACTGTGTGACTGCATTGCATTCTAAAACCAACAACTGTGTTTCTTAAAAGACACATGACCGAAAGTCATGTTACGGTACACGCGTGCTCACAAGGGAAGCCTCACATATGTGGGGCTTTTCTTTTCCCAAATAGCCTCTGGGTTTGGAAATAGGGCAGTAGCCCAAGTGTCAGAGGCTGGATAACACTGCATGGGTCAAGTGACACAGTTTTGTTTTGTTGCTGTCAGGTGGCAGAATTATTATGATTTAAAATGACATGGACATGAATTATAGCGGTGCAAAGGAAAAAAAATAAAAAACAACAGGAACCTCGGATCAACATTTGCATATTTGTGTTGTTTATGTATTGCTATTTTCCTACTGTGTTGTCACTGCCTTGTGTTGACACTTATGGAGTTGTTTTCATGCAATTTAGGCGTATAGGCATGCAGGTTGTGTTCTGTGAACACAGCCATACCGGATATGTCGCTTAAAATGTTACGCCAAGAGAAATTGAGTAGAGGCATTCAATTGGAATTGGCAGTTCAGGTTCCACTTTCAGATTTTTCTTAATAGTCTCAAATAGCGCTGACATAAGTAGTCCATCAGAACCTAGTCAAGTTGTCTAGCTTGACAACATTCTTCCTGAGGGCTCATCAAGATGTGTCCACAGCTTACCAAGAAGCATGTGAAAACTTCAAATTGAAGTGCTTAGGCCACAAAAAAACACAATTCTGAGATTTGGTCTGCCAGCAATACATCTTTGCTCGATTGAGGTTTTGGATTTGAAATGAACACTGATCGAAAGCAAACCAATTATAATCTTTGGAAGCGGAGTTTAAACATGTTGCTGTGTCACTGAGGAGGTTGTCATGACAAATTACTGCTTACCTGCTAATGTGCGGGGGATTTTGAGCAGAGAATCATGAACCAGAGGATCATCTGCAGCGTTCACAAGCAGCAGTGGTACATTTACCTACAAAATTACAATAACAGTCTATCAGACAAACACCACAGAAACTATGAATTTGTGTGACGTTATACCCAGTTGCCTTACATTGTGAATGTAATGTACACAGCTTTCTTTCTCATAATACTCTTTGAGAGAGCTGTGGCCGTGGAATTTCCTGTTGAAAGACATGAAAAACACAACTGATTCATTTGAAGAATTTTTTTAGGGGAAAAAGAGGAGAACGGAGAAGCAGTTTAGGACGTTCGTAATACGATGTGCGAATCCCAGCTGCAACACAATTCTATTCATGCTCAATCCAGCAGTCACACGACTGCTGAACAATGAGCGAAGGTTTCCATCACCTGCGAGTACTGAGAGCTGTGGCCGTGGAATTTCCTGTTGAAAGACATGAAAAACACAACTGATTCATTTGAAGAATTTTTTTAGGGGAAAAAGAGGAGAACGGAGAAGCAGTTTAGGACGTTCGTAATACGATGTGCGAATCCCAGCTGCAACACAATTCTATTCATGCTCAATCCAGCAGTCACACGACTGCTGAACAATGAGCGAAGGTTTCCATCACCTGCGAGTACTTGTTAACGGTGCTGCGTGAGGAGCATGGATGTAAACGACATTCTATTAGAATGTATTACAATGTAAACAATATATTCCTTGAAAACCAGATATTTTGAATATCATTTTTTCCCACTGCATATTTGTGATTTCATTCATTCATATAATTATTGTTCTACATGAAATGTGTTTTAATGGAGAAAAAAAAATCTCATGTCATTTAATTTAAGGAAAAGAAGTACTTTATTGGGGTGAATATTGTAATAATGAAATACAATTGTGTCCCTATCGTACAATGCAGGAAAATTCTTTGTATTGTCATATTATATCATGATGTGTGATAATAATGACATCCACGTCATACGTCATTTGTACCATTTCATTCTCTCATGTACCTCATGATGTTGTCATCGATCTGCATGAGAGACGTTGCTGTGTATAGCCGACCAAGATCGCCGGCTATCATTTTAACAGAGTTCCCCACAAATAGGCTGTGCCTGGAGTGTGCAAAAAAAGGAGAGGGAGCATGTGAATGCACAACAGTTAGCGTTTTGTAACTTTTTGAACAATAAACATCTATTCCTAGTAAAACGTTCAGTAGCAAAGAAAAAGAGTTTAAATGGTGCATTTGAAATCCGATGACTCTATGAGGACATACAAGAATAAAAACAAAGAGAGAGAAGAAAAACATAATAAACTGCTTGTGCCTGATGGTTTATTATCATTTTTCTTGTCCAAATTAAACCACCATTAAGGTATCACAGTGAAAGCCGCTAAACTTCGGTCCAGAGGCGTTACCTGTGTGAGAGGATTATTTTCTTCATGTTGTCAGCCATGAGAAAATTATAGAAGCGCCTGAACTGATCCCACTGCAGGAATGTTTCCTGGGCCCTGAGAGACAAACAGACAGGAAGTCAGCTTAGTGCTCACCGTGCTACTCAGCATTCCTAACGACGCCATATCAGACGTAATCCCTTGGACAAAGAGTCATGCCGACGAAGAGGAAAGACAGCGTCAGGCAATAACCAACAGCAAATTGGCCGAGACGTTGACGCCCCAAAACTAAGAATTAAATCCAAATGACTTTGGAACAGAGGCAATAACTTCAACTATCGAGAAAAAAAAAAAGAGTCGTGAATGTCGCTTCACACAAGGAAAGAACTTGTGCTGCTTATATCTGAACTTGGGGTCTTTTCTGTTTGCTAGGAGTTGCTGGCACGTGCATGGAGGTTCGACAGCAGCTGTCCCTCGTAATATCTCACCAGCGTGTCGCTATCAAAAGTGTTTATGAACAGGTCAGATTGCCAGTTTAGGTTACAGCGCCGTGCACATCAACACTTCTACTTTCCAACATCTATACGGCGGTTGCAGCAAATGATAAGAAATGCAGGGGAAAAAATGGAAGGCGTTACATACACCATAAAAAAATGAGACGACTGTGTTATCATACAATGAGTGAGATTAAGCGATGAGACATCCACCCACCTGAGAGCACTGTAACCTTGACAGACGCTGACACAGCACAGCACTCGCTCCTGGTTGGACATGTTTTCCCCCAGAAACTTGCAGACTATGTTTCCACCCAGACTGAAGCCCACCACTATCAACTGGGTCTGAGCATACGCCCGCTTGATGTACCCAACCATGGCGGCAAACTCCCACGTGCACCCTGTGAGGATCGGTTGACTGAGTTACAGATCAATACACGACAAAATGCATTTGTCTGGCTCGAGATAAACACTTGATGAGTTACCGTAAGTAAACATGCGTGGCGATGTGAGCTCGATGTTGGGTAGCGCTCCGAGGTGGTTCAGCACAGCACAGCGGTAGCCGTCCTTCTGGGCGTAATCCACAAAGGTTCGGATATAATGCTTCTCGCTGTGGTTACCGATACCAGGGCATATCACCATGGTGATATCATCTGGTCAAACAAGCCGAGGTATTTCATCAGTGAGAGATTATGGATAATGGTACTGCTTTACACCAAATAAAAACAAGTCAAGGTGATGTTCCAAAGGATTTTACTCCCGAGGAACAGAAAAAAAGTGAACCTACTTCAGGAAAACAAACATTTTTTAATCTAAAAATAATACATTATGATAATTTCAAAATGTATTCTTTGTGTGTGTGTGTGTGTGTGTGTGTGTGTGTGTGTGTGTGTGTGTGTGCCGGGGGCACT
>NW_017805139.1:770353-827939 GCF_001891065.2 Hippocampus comes
AAAAAACAACAGGAACCTCGGATCAACATTTGCATATTTGTGTTGTTTATGTATTGTTTTTTTCCTACTGTGTTTTCACTGCCTCGTGTTGACACTTATGGAGTTGTTTTCATGCAATTTAGGCGTATAGGCATGCAGGTTGTGTTCTGTGAACACAGCCATACCGGATATGTCGCTTAAAATGTTACGCCAAGAGAAATTGAGTAGAGGCATTCAATTGGAATTGGCAGTTCAGGTTCCACTTTCAGATTTTTCTTACTAGTCTCAAATAGCGCTGACATAAGTAGTCCATCAGAACCTAGTCAAGTTGTCTAGCTTGACAACATTCTTCCTGAGAGCTCATCAAGATGTGTCCGCAGCTTACCAAGAAGCATGTGAAAACTTCAAATTGAAGTGCTTAGGCCACAAAAAAACACAATTCTGAGATTTGGTCTGCCAGCAATACATCTTTGCTCGATTGAGGTTTTGGATTTGAAATGAACACTGATCGAAAGCAAACCAATTATAATCTTTGGAAGCGGAGTTTAAACATGTTGCTGTGTCACTGAGGAGGTTGTCATGACAAATTACTGCTTACCTGCTAATGTGCGGGGGATTTTGAGCAGAGAATCATGAACCAGAGGATCATCTGCAGCGTTCACAAGCAGCAGTGGTACATTTACCTACAAAATTACAATAACAGTCTATCAGACAAACACCACAGAAACTATGAATTTGTGTGACGTTATACCCAGTTGCCTTACATTGTGAATGTAATGTACACAGCTTTCTTTCTCATAATACTCTTTGAGAGAGCTGTGGCCGTGGAATTTCCTGTTGAAAGACATGAAAAACACAACTGATTCATTTGAAGAATTTTTTTAGGGGAAAAAGAGGAGAACGGAGAAGCAGTTTAGGACGTTCGTAATACGATGTGCGAATCCCAGCTGCAACACAATTCTATTCATGCTCAATCCAGCAGTCACACGACTGCTGAACAATGAGCGAAGGTTTCCATCACCTGCGAGTACTTGTTAACGGTGCTGCGTGAGGAGCATGGATGTAAACGACATTCTATTAGAATGTATTACAATGTAAACAATATATTCCTTGAAAACCAGATATTTTGAATATCATTTTTTCCCACTGCATATTTGTGATTTCATTCATTCATATAATTATTGTTCTACATGAAATGTGTTTTAATGGAGAAAAAAAAATCTCATGTCATTTAATTTAAGGAAAAGAAGTACTTTATTGGGGTGAATATTGTAATAATGAAATACAATTGTGTCCCTATCGTACAATGCAGGAAAATTCTTTGTATTGTCATATTATATCATGATGTGTGATAATAATGACATCCACGTCATACGTCATTTGTACCATTTCATTCTCTCATGTACCTCATGATGTTGTCATCGATCTGCATGAGAGACGTTGCTGTGTATAGCCGACCAAGATCGCCGGCTATCATTTTAACAGAGTTCCCCACAAATAGGCTGTGCCTGGAGTGTGCAAAAAAAGGAGAGGGAGCATGTGAATGCACAACAGTTAGCGTTTTGTAACTTTTTGAACAATAAACATCTATTCCTAGTAAAACGTTCAGTAGCAAAGAAAAAGAGTTTAAATGGTGCATTTGAAATCCGATGACTCTATGAGGACATACAAGAATAAAAACAAAGAGAGAGAAGAAAAACATAATAAACTGCTTGTGCCTGATGGTTTATTATCATTTTTCTTGTCCAAATTAAACCACCATTAAGGTATCACAGTGAAAGCCGCTAAACTTCGGTCCAGAGGCGTTACCTGTGTGAGAGGATTATTTTCTTCATGTTGTCAGCCATGAGAAAATTATAGAAGCGCCTGAACTGATCCCACTGCAGGAATGTTTCCTGGGCCCTGAGAGACAAACAGACAGGAAGTCAGCTTAGTGCTCACCGTGCTACTCAGCATTCCTAACGACGCCATATCAGACGTAATCCCTTGGACAAAGAGTCATGCCGACGAAGAGGAAAGACAGCGTCAGGCAATAACCAACAGCAAATTGGCCGAGACGTTGACGCCCCAAAACTAAGAATTAAATCCAAATGACTTGGGAACAGAGGCAATAACTTCAACTTTCGAGAAAAAAAAAAAAGAGTCGTGAATGTCGCTTCACACAAGGAAAGAACTTGTGCTGCTTATATCTGAACTTGGGGTCTTTTCTGTTTGCTAGGAGTTGCTGGCACGTGCATGGAGGTTCGACAGCAGCTGTCCCTCGTAATATCTCACCAGCGTGTCGCTATCAAAAGTGTTTATGAACAGGTCAGATTGCCAGTTTAGGTTACAGCGCCGTGCACATCAACACTTCTACTTTCCAACATCTATACGGCGGTTGCAGCAAATGATAAGAAATGCAGGGGAAAAAATGGAAGGCGTTACATACACCATAAAAAAATGAGACGACTGTGTTATCATACAATGAGTGAGATTAAGCGATGAGACATCCACCCACCTGAGAGCACTGTAACCTTGACAGACGCTGACACAGCACAGCACTCGCTCCTGGTTGGACATGTTTTCCCCCAGAAACTTGCAGACTATGTTTCCACCCAGACTGAAGCCCACCACTATCAACTGGGTCTGAGCATACGCCCGCTTGATGTACCCAACCATGGCGGCAAACTCCCACGTGCACCCTGTGAGGATCGGTTGACTGAGTTACAGATCAATACACGACAAAATGCATTTGTCTGGCTCGAGATAAACACTTGATGAGTTACCGTAAGTAAACATGCGTGGCGATGTGAGCTCGATGTTGGGTAGCGCTCCGAGGTGGTTCAGCACAGCACAGCGGTAGCCGTCCTTCTGGGCGTAATCCACAAAGGTTCGGATATAATGCTTCTCGCTGTGGTTACCGATACCAGGGCATATCACCATGGTGATATCATCTGGTCAAACAAGCCGAGGTATTTCATCAGTGAGAGATTATGGATAATGGTACTGCTTTACACCAAATAAAAACAAGTCAAGGTGATGTTCCAAAGGATTTTACTCCCGAGGAACAGAAAAAAAGTGAACCTACTTCAGGAAAACAAACATTTTTTAATCTAAAAATAATACATTATGATAATTTCAAAATGTATTCTTTGTGTGTGTGTGTGTGTGTGTGTGTGTGTGTGTGTGTGTGTGTGTGTGGGCCGGGGGCACTTTTGGTTACAGCATTGCAAATTTTGACATGGCAATTACTGCCCCTTCTGGTCACTCTACAGATTTCCGACTGGTTTTAGGCCTGGGCTCTGTCCAGGCCACCATACAACTTGAATTTTGTCACGGTGAAAACTATTATTTTTGTCAGGTAGATGTATGCGTGGAGGCATTTTGAACGTGAAAGATGCAAATCCTCATCAATTTAGGCTTTCGGCCAGACAGCAGGAGGGATATGGGAACAAATGTGGCACTGTAAGTGCAAGTGGGATCGTTGACTTGACAAAAGACACAGTTCCAGCTGAAGAAATGCAACCCCACAGCATAATGCTACCACCAGCAGCCTTAATTTGGAAGGAAAACATTTCGGACTGGAAAAAATTGGGCAATGGAAAAAAATATGTTTTGGGCAATATCCCTTCATGAATTAAAGTATGGTCTTAAATTTTAAAATAGGGCGATAAAAACATGTGTTCCCTTTCTATATCGAAACCTACACAAATAGTCATAAAATATCTCATGAAGCCATTTTGCCCATGTGCTTTTCATCTGCATATCTGTGTGTTGCATCACCTCCTGTTCGATGGTCCCCCACTGGTTCGAAGAGGTCAAAGGTCGCAGTGGCTCCATCCGGCATGGGCAAGTACTTCCTGATCCCACTAGGGTGAGGTGCGCTGACCCGACCGAGTTTCCCATACAGGGCGGTCTGGAGGTGACCGCTCTTGCCCCACAGTAATGGCGGAATGTACCTGTGTAGCAAACATTTCATCAACCGGTTCCTTTCAAATCAGAAATGAGTTTTGAACCATTCTAGGGAAGCACATGAGGCTGAGTTGGAGTAGAAGTAACAGTACATATAAAGGACACTGATTTGCATTGCTGGTTTATGAAACGCAAACCTTTGGCTTCATCATTTGCATACAAGGCCATACAGTAACCTTTTTGGCGCGGCCCTCGAAAGATTACACAACGGCAAGTGAAGCGTCATCACTATTTAACAGTGTTGACACAGCTCGTTGTTGCAAGTTCCTCAAAGGGCGTGCTTGCATTCCATTTCACTTTAGACACCTTTGACAACCTGAAATCTTGAGTGACGCCATACGCTGCCGAGACTGCTGCATATCCCTACGATAATGTTACCGCGGTTCGATATCACAAAAAGTCGACCGTAACGATCATATTACCACACAAGTTGACACAAATCTTGTAGGCTGGTTCGGGTTTTAGGTGGAAACATAATGACCAGCACAATACGATACAAGTGACATATTAGCCATGTTTTCTTAGATTACAGCGAAGGCCATTAAACACTCATGACACAGCGATTACATGTTCTGCCTCGCTTCAAGCGGACTCGTTTCCGTGCATACAGTTCAGAGTGACGTCACACGTTACACAAGCCCTTTAACCTTGTCCCTGTGTTTTCTCATCTCTGGCTTCAACATTTACTGCACCTTGAAAATAAGAGTTACATAAGAGCACAGGCAGCGACTTCAATGTGGTAATGTGAGCACCTCCGCCCTTTGTTCTAAGCAGAAGTGGAGCTTCACAGCACGTTTCTGGAAGGGGCACAGCAGCTTTAATCCAATACAAGAGGTGGATCATCGCGTTGTTATAATGGGTATTAGTAGACAGACATTAGTTTAGAGTGGCGTTGTGACTCCCGTAACAAAACAAGCTTCATATCACGAACAGCTAAACGAACACATGGCATCAAGGCACACTTGACATTATTTGTTGATTGGACAACAATTGTGTGCACGTCCCCAAACACAAGCACTCATGGTGCTGTTGACCCTTGCAGAAAATAACACGGCGTCATTGGGGGTAACAAATGCGACTTGTTCAAAAAAACAAACACAAAACGGATGAGGCGAAGTTGAACGACAACTATCTAACTGTACTCACTTAAATTAAGTCTGATGAACATTCAGTACAGTGAAAGGCGAAGGGCTCCAGAAGACCTGGTTGCATAAGCAGACCCCTGTGGTTAACTCTTCAAGAGTCCCGCTAAAGATCTCAGGTTTCCTCTTGAACAATACACTAGAGGACAATGTTCGCTCTCAAAAGTTCTGATTTAGTTTTTAAAAAAAAATGCTTTTCACGAATACCGGTGTGAAGTTGAGCGCTTTGTCAACAACAACCTCAAGAGTACGCACCTATTTTCAACATATATAAATGCTCTTTGCCTTTTCTTGGCATTTGTAGCGCATGTGCAATGAATTCTACAATATAGCCTGGTTTGAATCATGCTCCACGACAAAGCCTGACAGACGTGCGTGGCACACAAAGGACAATTGACGACAGATGGGATCATCACTACACAGAGCGCTACATTCGTTACAGTCCCGATTGGCAGGCCAGCATCTTCATTTCCATGGCAACAACATCAATGATAGAAAACTCACTCTTTGGTCAGCTGAGAACAGGACTTGAGCAGGAAGTGGTTGAGGGGTGTGTCTTGATAGGTGAGGTCTGGGGGAGCGGTGGTGCTCTTGAGGTTTAGGCAGCGTACGATGACGTAGAGGACCGTCGCCACCGCCGCCAACTTCATGCCATCAAACATCGCCGGCAGCTCCGGAGAGATGGTGTGCACGTCTGAATCATGCGCGCTCATGATTGCTCTAGAAATTGTTTTTTGTTTTTTCAAAAAGGTTTATCGTTAAAAATCAAGAAATACATTTTCATGAAGCAATCAGAGATGATAATGATTTGGGAAAACATGGAAGATCATGATTGACTTTGACATTAGCACAAAAACAGGAGCTGCACAGTGCACAGAAAAGCCAGACTATTTGTCACTCGCATACTAAAGGGGAGGTACAGTGCATGAGTTCACACAGCGTTGAGCAAAAGCCTTACGCAATGTTTACAGTACCGTAAATGGAAGGGAAGATACAGGCTTTAGCAATGACGCTAATTAAGGACCCATTCTAGATAGGTTTGTGTTTTTGAAACTTTGTCTTGTTGTGCAGCTTAGTGAGATACGGGTTGAAAGGCTCACCAAGTGTGTGGGCACAAAGAGAATGCTGTTTTTTTGTCAGGGTTCCTTCAAGGTCGCAAACAATCGCAAAGTCGTTCGCCAGCTCTCATACGTTTATCTTCTTGTTGCAAAGAACTTTTCAACATGTTCAAAATTTGACGGCGACAAGAAAAACAGTTTTTCCTACATGCAAACACACTTCCAAAACCGTTGCAGCTCAGTGAGATACAGGTTTAAAGCCATCTCACTGAGCTGCAAACAAATGCGAGTGTTTTTGAATGTTGCATTTTCGTTAGGGCTGTTTTTCAAGGTCGCATATGTTCGACAAACGGTCGCCAGCTGTTCGCCGACAGTTTTAGTGTTTTTTCTGGTCGCAGGAATTTCGACAACAAATGCGCAGGTGAATGTCTGGCAAACGTTTGACAAACATGAACTAAAAATGCATTGTATTGACGATGAACGAACTTTGACGAGAACGCAACATTCTTTACCTTCGAAAACACTCGTTCTCATAATTGTTCACAGCTCAGTGAGATATGAGCTTAATGTACATTTTGCATCAACAACAAGTGTTGTGCAATGGAAAGGCACTGAAAACACTTGCATTTTTTCACCTGTCTACATAAAAAAAAAAAAAGTTTACTCACTTGTTTCTGTGGTGGCTACAATAAAGAATTCTTTCTAAAACTGGGAAAATATGATGGGTAAAGTCACAGTGATGTCGTCAGTCCTAAAGAGCAAAGTAACAAGACAGATTAATAAAATAATAAATACGTTAGTAAATTAAAAGAAAAACATGTTTAGTAAGATAAGCGACATAACATAAGAAGCTTGGTCCTTACCAACATAAAATGTAATCGTGTAAATGGTTCTAACCGTCAATTATATCAATAAATAGATAATAATCCCTTAGTTTTGATTAACATGAAGTCTGATCTGAATGCCATAGCTCAATATACTGCAGATGACTGCATCACAATTAGAAATGAGACCTTCATTTTTCACCGCAACTGACATCAAATTATGACTCGCAAATACATGAAATCGATGACAGCTACGCAGTTGTTTTCCCAGACAGAGAACAAGTTGGAGCGTCTGAATCCCCACCCACGTTTAATAAACTCGTCCAATTTCCGCATTCAAACATCAAACCACGTAAACAAAGACACTGACAGCGCTGTCTGCAGAATTGCCACAAGAAAATGACTTTCATTTTGGATGACACTTGGTCAGTAAATGAACGTTGTGTTTTGACAAGGGAGTCTGCTATTACTGTTGCCTCTGCTAGCGTTCTTGATCACGACTTGCTGGCACAGCGGCGCTCACTAACAAGACACACACTGGGCTTTATAGTACTGACATCACTGCATAATGGGAAAGCGAAAAGGAAACATTTGAGGTTGGAAAAAAAAATCCCAGTTCATATATGTCTGGTGCTCGTATAAAATATCAACATCCCACCATTTGCATTTCGCTGGCTCCACTGTGCGAGAAAATGAGAAGCAATCGTTTTTTGTTTTTTTTAAAGATTCGGGCCACGCGGATCGCTGCAGTTTTTGTTTGACATCGAGTAAATCCCTACATAGTATTTAATTTAGTGTAGGCTATTCTCGCTTTACACTATTGCCGGGCTCAAACGTTAAATGATGTTATATACGTACAACGAGGGAAGACTAGACCACCCGTCGCAGTAGAGCATCTTTAGCATAGCTTACTTACCACAGTCGAGGGAAAGAATCTGCCGCTGACCGCCTCCAAATGTCCCAACCTTAGTTACAGTACACTTGTTTGTTGGGTTCGTATTATGTCATAAGTGTTTGCTGTGTAACGCCGTTGCATTGGAAGCGGAGACAATACAAAACGCACAGACTACTTTACAGTTGCAGCCGCCACACTGACAGCTCGATTCCGCTTCCGAGAAGATTCTGTCATTTGCATACGGGCGCTTTCATTGGTTGATAATTATTTGACGTCACAAAACACTGACTCATATCTTGATATCTTTATCGTCTTGCAGAGCAGTCTGTCAGAAGCACCTTATCCGAATGGTGTTTTATCGAATTAACATAGAGTCGTTAATATTGTCCGATCGCATCTATAATGTACTCTATCCCAGCATGCACAGCATTACCAAGTCTATCTGCTCGGACCTTTAAGAGTTTATAAAACATATTTCCATTCTTTCTAGTGATTGAAGTAGATTACAGTGGGCTATATTTTACACAGGTCTGATCGGCTGGAAGGGATCAGCAGATATTTTGCATTTTCTACAAAATCGGTGATCGGTTGTGATGTCATTATTTGCAATGGTCAATGACATCATTGATTGGATCCACAGGTTGACATTGAATATTGATCGGTTATCATGTTGTTTTTTTAACTCGCTGATCGGTGATCGGCTCCAAAATCCTGATTGTGTAAAACCTACCAAGGAATACATCAGTCGGGATCATTGGGACATTGTGACTTCCTAGGGAATGTTCTGGGAATTATTATTTGAAAACGTAAACACTTGCAGATTATTTCTAAAGAAATGCATGATCAAGTTTTGATATTTATCTGTTTCCTATCTTGGAAAATCATTGATTACTGTGAGAAATGTGTTTTCACATATATACTGTAAATGTAATTAATTATTAATAATAAAATAACAAAAAAAATTTGAGAAAATGTTTAATTTCAGAAATATATAGGAAACTGGTGGACCTTCACATGAGAGCCCAGGAAGCAGCTTTCAGTTTCAAAAATGTTGGTAAGCACTGGTCTACATTATTGTGACTGTGAGTACGAGGGTGAATGGTTGTCTGCAACATAATTTGCTGGTGACCAGTCAGGGTGTACAATGTACACCACTTCTTGGCGACCAGTCAGAGTGTACACTGTAAACCACTTCTCACCCAGTGTCAGCCAGGATGTGGACACGGCCTGTATGATCAGGTCCAATGTTGAGATGACGTTGTTGCACAGAATGGCCACTTGAGGGGGACAGAGTTTGCCAAACAATTGCTTACTCGAGCGTCCCATCTTGTCAACATTTTATTCTGCTTTAACTGCATATCTATAAAAACAAAAGTGCTAGTAA
Source organism: Hippocampus comes (assembly GCF_001891065.2). NCBI lineage: Eukaryota > Metazoa > Chordata > Actinopteri > Syngnathiformes > Syngnathidae > Hippocampus > Hippocampus comes. The sequence goes on from NW_017805139.1 coordinate 779,587, forward strand.
TTTGCTTCGAAGTGGCAGGGAACGAGGGGGATGATACTGAATTTTAATGATGAAGACGTGTTACCAATACCATATTTAATTCAGTCAAAAACGGTTTGATTTCATGTTTTGCAGGACAGAGTGTTCAATATAAAATATATATTTTAAGAGGTACATTGGGTGATAATGGTTCCTTTATAAATGATTACTTTTAGTTCGACCGTAATTCCGTATCGCTGTTCAGTTCGGAAGCAAAAGTCTCCACCCCCTCTATGACGTCATTTCACATTGGGTTTTACCGCTGGGTCCTCCCCTCGCTGCTTGCGACACAATTCCTACTTTTCTCAGTGCCCTTGAATGTAGCTACAACCAGTATTTCTGCTGCAGCCCGAACTACCTTGGTTGAATAAAGAGTAAACAAATATGACAGCTTCCAGAAAAGCAAGCGAAGTAAACTTGACAGCGATTACGCTTCTTCTTTGCCTGTCGCCGGTCATAGGTAAGTTTATTTGACTCGCTTTACATGTAATGGGCTGATTTGGTGACGACTGTAAATTCAAAATGTTGCAGTGATTGAAGTTAGTTTATCGGTACTCTTCACGAATTTGGGAATCTGAACCATGCAACACAACTTTTTTTTTTGTTGTTGACATTCCTTCTGTGAAATAATGAAAGCAGTTCATTGGCCTTTTGTTGTTTTATGGCACTGTCCTTTGAGTCAAAGTTGACTAGTAGGATTTTGAAAGTATGAAACTTGAATAATGAAATGATGGGGTTGGTCCTGTACGTGCATAATTCTCTTTCGATATTCCTAAACCAATTATTTACGAGCTTCACCTGTTCTCGGGAAATGCATTCCCACTTTTGAAGGACAACATATAATATTTTATAATTCCAGAGTGACTGCAGTTGTGAACAAGGTGTCATTAGGCTACTTGCAAGACTGTTATTGTAACCTTCCTGAAAATGCGAGCGATTGTACAAAGTATATTTCCTGTAAGGAGTGTGTTTGGAGAAAAACTGGTGCAGGGCAGTGTTTTTTTTTTTATTCTAGTAAATTGAGATATAATTATGAGACTTCTTTTGAAGTTTACTTGGAGGCATTCTGTACGTATGTACAATTGTGGTCATGTTTATATATTATTTACAACATTCTTTCATTTGTATCAGTCAATATTCTTGAGGTGAAACAGTATGAAGTGGTACAGGTGGGAAAAAAATAGCGCCATATGTGCTGCTGTCAGGATTCAACACAAAGCAGCTGTCTGTTCATCTAACCTAAGATCAACTTGGAAATGTCCTGCCAACTTCCTGCACCTGTACACGCATCGTCTGCCTAAAATAGTAACTAAACATGTCTGGGCTGTTCAAAGTGCCATTGGCTGGTGCTCGTCTACTGTCATGACGTATGTACATCCCACACTTAGTGGCACTCGCAGATCACCTGTCAGTCTGTGTGGTACGTCATTGGCAGCAAGCATCCCCAGCGTTTTCCCGGTGCACTGTCATGTTGTATAACTCCTCATTCCCGGCAGACCAAGAGCGGCATGCTTCTCTTCCACCTGGCTAATCCTACAATCTCTTAATCCCAGCCACACACAGACACGTTTTGTTGTCAGTGTTGTCAGACTAAAATGGTAATGTCCATGTTCATTTAAAAACAAAAAAAACAAAAGTTGCTTGACAAACTGTTTCTACAGCTTGTAGTTGTAGAGTCTCCACTACTCTCTGCTTTGTTTTGAAACAAAAATCTGATACCGTGTTGTAATGTTGTTCTCTATCGCAAAACTAATTTAACAAGGGATAGGAAATAGGAAAACTTATTGTCACTTGTGTGGTGCACAAACCACAGTTTGAAAAGGGGCTAGGTCAGAACATGTGTTGCATCTCAAGCGCCTCTTTGCCAAACTGCAAGCTCCAGGCCTGAGCTCTTTATACTGGAGCTGTGAGTTAAATAATGGGAAATAATGCAGAGGGTAGTTTACAAAACCAGGCAAACTCTTGGTATACTAAATAGTGTCTCCAAGGAGGCCCAGACATAAACCAAACAATGATGGACGGTACCAACATATTTTCAATCTCTCCATGCCATGCGGATTCACTTTACAAATGGATGTCAAACTCATTCACCCCTGCAACATGTTGATGTCAAAGATGCCAAATGCTGCTGAGGGGATGAATAGCAACCCTGAATAGCATCATAAGAGTAAACAAACACCCAGATTATGACTCATAAATCTGTGCTCTGCCACTCCCACTGCGCCTTTCTGCCTGAGTTGCGGGAGCCGTCCAAGAAGTATGACTTAGTTTTCTAGCCCTCTGTTTTCCACTCCAAAACAACACTTAAAATATATTCCAAATTTTCAGTCTTCCCTGTTACATACTTTTGAATGTTGTAACGCTATACATAGATTATTCATCATTTTGAGAGATCAAAAATAAGTGATAATTTGTCATGTTTTTTTGCAAAATGTGTCATTTATTTCATTTCTCAGTTTATGTCCTACATTTTCTTTTGCCAATTGCAGAGAATATTCATATTAGCTATGGTTTAAATCCGGAAACAGCGAGAGCCCTCACACTATCACTACAGCAGCACTCGTAAAACTGCTGCGTCCAAAGTAACCCAAATTGGGTGAAATAGCTAACCTAGTGCTGGGGTCAATATTTTGATCCAACAAGGGGTTAAAACCAAATAAACCAAGAATACTAACTTGATGGCCAATATTTTCTAAGAAAAAGCAGTTTTCCACTGACAGTCGCCTCAGCGTGACATGTTTAGCACAGGTTTTACACCGGCTGCCCTTCCTAATCTACTGGGTCAAAACCAACATTGGGTAAAAGTCATGCAATCTGCTCAAAATCCATAGCTACTCAGTGAGTGGGTTCGGAAAACAACGAAGCATCTTTTAGTGTGAAGAAGGAAAAAAAACTAATCAGTCACTCAATAAAAGCCGAGCTACAGTTGCACATCAGATAAACCCTTCAAATGAGATTAAAATTGATCCACATGTAATTATCATTCATTTCAACCCCTTTTTTTTTCCTATTAAATTTCCAAGGTGACTACTGCGAGGTGAATAATTGCCATAATGGAGCAACGTGCGTGACGGGAGTAGGAGAGGAACCTTTCATCTGCATCTGTGCAGATGGATTTGCTGGGGACACATGCAACCTCACAGAGACAGGTAAGACAATCGAGCCATCATTTCGGTACGAATGACAGCAGCACTTGACGTTCTCCGCCTTGTTTCACTCAGGACCTTGCAGTCCCAACCCCTGTAAGAATGATGCCTCTTGCCAGGTAATTGCTCCCACCAGAAGGGGAGATGTTTTCAACGAGTACATCTGCAACTGCAGGGCAGGCTTTGAGGGTGCTCATTGCCAGACCAGTAAGTGACTTCAAAAATTAGCATTGTCAAGTCCTGCATCATCACTTTTTGACACTCGGATATTCAAAAATGTCCAAAAAATGTGGCACGATTGTTTAGCCACAATAGTAAACATATCGTATACGATTGAGGTCATGGCCGTTGTAGCATCCCAGTAGATGGGATGTGTGCTGTATTAACCGTGGTCTCATGAAAGAGCCTCTTTCACAGACTTCTGTGGTGATTGGCTAATTAGATAGAAAACCCCTCTCCAAGTCTTTTAGTATGCAGATGCCACAACACACGGGTTCTCACAGACTTGACAGCTCAGATATTTTATTGAAGACCCTTGAAACACTCTTCATGGAATTTTTTTTTTTTTTTTGGTCCAATGACTGTAAATCCCATGGGTTTGAAAATGTGGAAGGCGAAAAGGTCAGACCTGTCGAGTTAAAGAAACTTTCTGCTCAAACCTTGATGGCATTACTAAAGAGGGACTTCTTTTGAATGAAAAGCTCTCCCCCTCCCATCGTGCACAGGCTGACCACCAATTGTAGTGTTTGTGGAGTCTACTCCCTGCACCAGTTCTATTTCTGTGTCAGATGTCACTGGCACAAACGGCCTAGTGGTTTGGGGTGGAACCTATTTGTATCGTTACAGTTAGAGTGTTAGACTATTTTAAACTAATGATCAGGTCATGTCCAAAATGGTATGGTTCTGACAAATATGCATTTTATTTATTAAAGCTGTTTAGAGTATGTAAATGTGTGTAAATGAAATACTATTTACAAAATGCGCCGTTTAGTTTAGGCCACATGCTGCAGCGCTGGATTTAGAGCAAATCAGTAAGATTATTTTCGCATTCTTTCTGAATAGGGTTAAGCAATTCTCAATTGTTTTATTTGTGTTGTCACAACCACACTGGCATTTGTTTCAAAGTTTTGACCAATCCTCTTAGCGGAGCAAGAATTGCACGGTTCCATGTGGCATTACGTCAACCCGTCTTATGCTTGAGCAGAATCTATTAGGCCGTACAAGGTAGCACAAGGCATTCTCATTGTTCATGGGGGCGGGGGGGATTGTATGACGCAATTTTGAAATCAACACAAGATACTTCCATTAATTGGGTATTTGTTTTTTGCCATTGAATCACAATTGATCAATGATAAACAACAAGAAACAATAGCAAAGGAAGTGTTTATAACTAATACAGTTGCACAAACATAGTAGGCTAGTTGGCATCAACTACAAAACAATTGCGACATTTTTCCTTGGGGGAAAAAACAAGTCGTTTGAGGAGGCAATTATAGATTTGGTAATCACAGTTTGATGTGAAGTAGTCAAAGGCTTGGGTGATGAATCAGTATAGAATACGCCTAAAATGATTCACTCGTATTTGGTTACTTACTTTGGGTGTCGATTACTTCTGTTGAGAATGCAATTAAGTCGTCTGGGTTTCTGGAAATCCAGAGACAGGCATTGATACAGTAATTGACACTATGCATTGTTTTGTTCTTGCATAAGTTCAAGTCAACGTGCCTTAAAAAGTTTATCACGATATCCTGGTTGCTCACGTTTTAAAACATTCATGTTTTAAAGTGGCCTACTTGTCATTGTCAAGTAAGTGAATTTAGAATGAAAGTCCTGTAGATTCTCAATCAAAGTAATTCACTGAAATCTCATTTCATCTCAATTTAATCTGGAATAAATCACTCAATATTATTATCCATATCCAGACTCGGCTCTGTGATATATTTTGGACGTGTACTGGTACTTGGAATTTAAATTGTTGACACAAGTACGGTATTTCATTTTTGGATTGATAATCTGTAATGCGCTTGCTCATTCGGTCATCCAGTGAGGGATCAAAAGAGAATATCAGGTCAATAAATGTATTCCATTTGGAAGGCAGAAACAAGTCATGGACATTTTCTTTTTTGAATTCACATAGATTAAACAACCTCAACACTCCCCTAGAGCATCGAAGCTGCATGTTTCCAAAGCATTGGCCATGTGATGTTTGGAGTTTGGTCTATGCCTGTGGTGGTTTGACTCCATAACAGAGACCTTGTTTAAAGGGACTACAGTACAAGACGCAAGACGCTTTGTTGACATGGCTACTGAATAAAAAAATATCACAAGAAGAAACAGAATTCATAAGAGGCCACCCAGTCAAACTCTATGATAGTCTATTATTGCCAAAGCCACTCCTGTTTTGTATTCAGTGCTTTGGTGATTTTAAATAATAAAGTTGTCTTTATTTCCAGATGTGAATGACTGCGCCAACCGGCCGTGTAAAAATGGAGGCGTATGCAGAGATCTCGATGGCGACTACTCGTGTCAGTGCCCGTCACCCTATGTTGGGAAGCAGTGCCACCTACGTATGTGTACAGTACTCAGTAAAATATGGGTCCTTTCATTCTCAGACATTTATTGTATTCATTCTTCGAGTATCATGTGTGTATATATGAGGTATATCGTCAAGGATTTCTCAACTCAACTCAACTGTATTTATAGAGCACTTTCAGACAGCCATCGCTGCATACAAAGTGCTGTACATGGAGCAACTAACATATACAACAGTAAAGCAACAAATCGGTAACAAAGACTGTAGAAAGCACCGAACAGCAAAACCAAGAACACATTTCAATGAAGGAGGTTCCGTTGGGAAGTCCAACCTCAGTTGCTCAGTATGGTGCTTTGTGGTTTTCATCTGGGAGTTCATCCAATCGTTCTACATGTGCTTTGTGGACTAGGGGAAGACATTTTGGCCTGTTCCACACAGAGTCCTGTGAATGGTGCTCTGAGAATATAGTGTGCCAAACCCCCAATACAGGCCACTCGCTCCCTGTACAACTGCTGTCTGATTTTGGTCCGCATTGCTGGCAGTAAGTCCGTTTCGTATCCAGTGAAGGCTGGACTCCACCAGAGCTGCCTTTTGTCACCGATTCTGTTCATGCACTTCATGGACAGAATTTGTAGGTGCAACCAAGACATTGAGGCGCTCTGGTTTGGCGGACTCTGCTTCTTGCAGAAGATTTGGTTCTGTTGGCTTCAGCAAGCCGCAATTTCCAGCACAACCAAATCTGAGGCCTTGATCCTCAGTCGATAAAGAGTGGGCTGCCCTCTTTGAGTTGAAGTTGAGATCCTGCCCCAAGTGGAGGGGTCTGTGTCTCAGTGCGGTATCTGCAGTGATCCAGACTCTGCATTAATCTGTTGTGAGGAAGGTGGAGCTGAGCCAAAAGGCAAAGCTCTCAATTTACCAGTCCCCTCCCTAGTTGAGGTTTTCCACCCACGAGCCACTGGGAAAAGTCCCTGGGGAACACCCAGAACACTTTGGCACGACTATCGGCTGACCTGGGAATAGCTCGGGATCTCAGTTGAAGAGCTGAATAAAGTGGCTGGGGAGAAGCAAATCTGGCCTTTCTTGCCTGATCTGACCCAACCCGAGATGAGTAGAACAAGATGGATGGATGGATGGATGGATGGCATTCTTCAACTTTGTATTCTATTCGACTTTTGGTCCCTCAGATTATTAAACTTCTCCCAGCATTCTAGCATTTGCCACATTCTTCAAAGGTCTGTGTTTTATATTCAATGCAGAGTAGTGATTGAACTACAGAATCAATGAGTTCACATTCTCTACTTGCCCAGTAGCTCTCTTTTGCTCAGCTTGTGTCCAAGGATCATTCAAACAGTCTCGTGGGTGTGATTTTTCATTGCCCATGGACAGATTAAGCCGTAAAACGTATACCTGTGACTAATTCAGTGTGTGTCATGATTTAATTTGTGTCTGGAAATTTCGCTGAAAGACAATTACCTGTATATTAAAAGCGCATCAGGCAGTTGGAGGGAGTGCGGGTGTCCAATTTTCACGGCATGCAGCCTATGTGAGTGAATGGCGCTCTACTATTTTTTAAATGTAAAAATATTTACATTTTTGTGTCTCAGGTTGTATTTCTTTACTGGGAATGGAGGGAGGAGCAATCGCAGAGTCCCAGATTTCCGCGTCTTCTGTGCACTATAGCATTCTGGGTCTTCAGCGTTGGGGTCCGGAGTTGGCTCGGCTCAACAATCAAGGTATCGTCAATGCCTGGACGTCAGCGACCCATGACAAGAATCCTTGGATTGAGGTGAGAGAAGTCATTGTTCACACTTTTATCGAACTGAAAAGAGCTTCATCAACGATCACACGTCACCACTTCTTGACGCTAGATCAACATGCAGAAAAAGATGCGTCTAACAGGAATAATAACCCAAGGCGCCAGTCGCATGGGCACGGCAGAATACATAAAGGCCTTCAAGGTGTCCAGCAGCTTTGACGGAAAGACTTACACCACATACAGAATGGATGGACAACGGAGAGACAAGGTGAGACCGTATGGTGCATGTTTTAAAGCCCTCCATACAAAGAGCTTAGTGCTACATGGTACAGTCCATTTATGTCCATATCATCATACAACTTTGCATTGCAGGTTTTGGTGGGCAACACAGATAACGACAGCACAAAGACCAATCTTTTTGACCCACCCATCGTTGCCCAGTACATCCGCATCATTCCGGTGGTTTGCCGAAAGGCATGCACACTGCGTATGGAGTTAGTGGGATGCGAACTCAATGGTAAACACACCAAAAACATCCACTTGCAATTGAATTCTCATGGTGAATAATAACACGGCATGCCATCACAAATTGCGTGCCGGGTGTTCTGGTTTGGGCCGTTGCCTGTTGTGCTGCTGAAAGCTGAAAATGTTCCAGAGATAACGCAACGACTTGCGCGGTGGATATATTTTTTGTTTGCAAGTGTGTCGGCTGGCTGGGGTAGCGTGGCAGCTAATCAGCAGCCGCTTCTCTGAAAGTCTCCGAGGCGGCGAATAAGCAACACTTGAGAAAGGAGGACGAGTCGTATTTAACAGGAGAACAAATGCTAAGCCTAAGCCATGCTAAACCGACGCTAAGCTATCGTTAAATGTAGTCACGAAATGTCAGAATACCTGCGCAGCAGAGCACATGGCATTTTCTTGCATTTTCTTGCATGTGTGCCACTATCCCTTCTGCCTTATTCCTCTTTGTCCACGCTGGCATTGCTTTGAACTGGAAATGTTTTAGATCGGTCACATTTTTACTTTCTGATTTTCTGGTGGAGGACATTGATTAATTTCTTCTGCGGGTTTATTCCTTCATCTTTTCTGCTTTTGCTCTCTTGATTTTTTTCCATTCCTCCCTTCTGTCTGTTTTCTTTATTCACAGTTTATTCAAACACAACAGGGTGCTCAGAGCCAATGGGAATGAAGTCTCGGCTGATCTCAGATGGCCAGCTTTCAGCCTCCAGTTCCTTCCGCACGTGGGGCATCGATTCCTTCACTTGGCTCCCTCAGTTTGCCCGCCTGGATAAGCAGGGGAAGACTAACGCGTGGTCTCCTTCCCAAAACAACCGATCGGAGTGGATCCAGGTGACGTACGGTGCACGTGGGTTCATGGCTGCACCGGAATGACACACGTTTCCAAAGCCCTCATCGTAATAAATGTTTCTTGCTCAGGTGGATCTCGAGAAGACGAAGCGCCTGACGGGTATCGTCACCCAGGGCGCCAAAGACTTTGGGGTGGTGCAATTTGTGTCTGCGTTCAAAGTGGCTTACAGTAACGACGAAGAGTCTTGGAGTATGGTGAAGGACATTAACACAGATAGCGATAAGGTCAGTAATATACAAGCACTATTCAGACAAATCTCTTACCTATATAATGTTTATGCAATATATCATCCAGAATTTTCATGTTAGAGAGTCTAAAAATGCCATTTATTCCACACAAGCCCCAATTGAACAAAAACACAAATCCTCTACGTGGTTACATTAGCTGTGCTATGAATTGTGTGGACCCAAGTACTGGGATTCATGCCATTAACCCATAGCAATAGAAAATTGGAGAAACAATGTTAATGGGGTCGAGGCTCTCAGGTTCTGTGACACCAAACTCCTCCAAGCATGTGTCGATGGACCTTGCTTGTGCTGTCGGACACAGTCATGCTGGATCATGAAAGGGCCTTCCTCATGTTGTTCCCCACAATCTCGGATGCATCGACTTGTCTAAAATGTCCATAAGAGGGAGAATTCAGATTTCAGAGGAACTCGGGGCTGTCGCCCAACTCCTTCCTGAAGGTGCTTTTGTCCACATAGCTCACATTTCCCCCATGTATTTTACTGTCACTATTAAGAGTTGGGAGGGTGTTTTAACCATTTGACCAAGATTGAGTGTGGCAGAAAATGACATGATAACATTAATAGTAGAGAATTCATGCAAAAGAGACTGCTGTTTGTGGACCACTTCTGTCGCTAATAAGTCATACACACGATATCTTCCTTACTTGCAGCTTTTCCAAGGCAATATTGACAACAACAGTCATATGAAGAATGTATTTGAGCCACCGTTCTATGCCCGATATGTCCGAGTGGTTCCCTGGGAGTGGCACGAGCGCATCACTCTCCGCATGGAGTTGCTGGGCTGCGATGACTAGAGATTCAACTTACTTTCGCAGGCCTGCATCTACATTTCACTTGCTCATCTCCTCCTCTGACAGAGTTTACATCGTACTGTATAATTCTCTGGATGAAGATCATGTTGGCGGAATAGCTGGGACTTCAAAACATTGTGTGTTGTGTGTGTGTGTGTGTGTGTTTTTTTTTTATCTGACATTGCACATTCTGTGTGTCAATTCTCTAAATTGTATCATGTTCTTACAATCTTCCAATTAATCCACTATCTTTGCATGACGTGTACAGGCCTCCATGCTAATACTGCTGCTGTTGGGTTTAAACAACTTTCTGTCCAACTTTAATTCACGAGTGGAGCACAAAGTAGCATGATGAAGCGTGGTGAGTGCAATATGGATTTCGGTACGCTGTGAGTCCTGTAGATAGACTTTTTCGTTTACACATTTCAAATGTATTTCTATTCATGTTTTTTTTTTAATTGCTATTTTGAGGTAATAGTTTTACAGCACTTAATGTGTAGCTAGATAAACTTGAAATAATTGTATATTTGTATTATTGCACTACGATCCAGGTGGTTAATTAAAGATAAATACATAGTCTTGTTTCTTCTTGTGCATTATAAAAGAAGTAATATGCAATTAGTTTGTTTTCCCCATAGTTTTCCAACTGGTTAGAGGGTCTTGGTAGTAGTTTTCATGCATGCACAGACTTGCCAGTCCTCTGCCCAAGAAGTCATCTGTCACAGGTGGCTGCATGAGAGGTAATCTGAAGGAAAGACTCCCAAAGAATGTGTCTCATCAGTGTCATGGCCAATTTAGGGACACCTCAACAAACCCTGGTATGATAGAAAGATTGATGTTTAATGGACAGAGAGTAGCAAACAATTTAGCCTGATGATATTCAAAACAAAAGATCTTGCAGAAGCTACAAGATACGTTTAGTTGCCCTTTTTGCCTGCTGCTATCTCATATTTGGCCTTCTGTTTTACAAGAATAATTACACCCTATAAGCCATTCTTGTAATGATGCTTACGGTCTTGGTATGTTTGGCCCCTAGCAAGACCTTTCATTTCTTCAATGAATGCGCTGGACACAGAGTGAGTGTTCACCGCAATACAGCTGTTTTCCCAATTAAACACCAGAGTGTTTCCATGAAGCTGCATGGTATGGTGGCTTGCTGGTGGGATGTGACCGAACCATAATAAATTCAAGCTTGTGTTAGCCTTTTTTCATTAGCCTTCCGTGACCTGGAATTAAATCATGTTTACACTATTTAAAGGCACATGCCTTTTTGTCATGGGAAACCGCACACACACACACACACACACACACACACACACACACACACACACACACACACACACACACACACACACACACACACAGGTGGCTCATCCCATACTCCCAAGCAAAAGACAAATTGGACTGGGAGGTTACAGCTTCAGCAGAGCAATGACAGACACGGTAAACCGGATTGAACTCGTGCTTTTTTTTTTTTTTTTTTGTGGTTTCCGTCCTTTTCAAAAACCTCTCGTCCTCCGTCCCAAAAAATGGGCATCTGGTTCCGGAATGCCCATCTCTGTTTGTCAGACTGTTAAGTACAGCTACAACCTTCCACACTCACACCTATGGGTAATCTAAAGCCTTCAGTTAACCTCAGATGGATGCACTCTTAAAACTGCTGGGTTCAAAGTAACCCAAATTGAGTGAATTTGCTAGCTCAGCACTAGGTCCAAAAGGGACCGAGCCAATGCTGGGCTATTTGTACCAACACACTGCATTGAGGATTTGACCCAGCATGTCGGGTGGAGATTATGATTCAACACAAAAAACAACCCATACTTGAGGAATTAAGGCTACAAAGTAATGGGTAACCAGGTTATCATAATAGCTGCGGTTAAAAATAATGCAAATTTTATGACCACCATTTCTAAAAAGAACAAGCAACTTGCCCTGGTCAGAGGTCAGCACAGCGAGTGACTCACAAGCAAACTGACACCATGCTGCCTGAATTAAACATTCAAAAACTTGAAAAAACAAAACAAGAAAAGCTTGCTTTTAAATGTAAACATCTCACCATCTGTAAAACACCCTCTAAAAATCCACAGGTGTTTATTATTGCAGTATTATTGTTATTATTATTATTAGGGGTGTGCATCTCTCTGAAATTAGATCATTTTGATTTGACTGGTGGGATTACATTTCGATAGGGTATGGCTCAGTTGGAAAGGGCATGATGTTATCACTTTTTAGTTGTCATTTTACATACCGGTACATTTGCATAAAGCATGGACGGCATGGTGGTCTTTGTACTGGTTTGCACTCAGTCTCACAGTGCAGAGGTGCGGGTTTGATTACGGCTCTGGCCTTCCTGTGTGGAGTTTGCATGTTCTCTCCATGCGTGTGTGGGTTTTCTCCGGGTACTCCGATTTCCTCCCACATCCCAAAAACATGTGAGTCAGGTTGACTGGACACTCCAAATTGTCCCTAGGTGTAATTGTGAGAGTGCCCTGCGATGAGCTGGCAACCAGTTCAGCAACCTACTCCCGTAAAACAGCTGTGATAGGCTTCAGCACGCCCCGCAACCCTTGTGAAGATAAGAGGATCTGAAAATAGATGGATGGATGAATAAACAGATTTTTTTTATTACAAATCTATATTCTTATGAAAATCTGATGTGCTAGAGGAAAAAAAAAACAAATGCAGTGTTAAAAAGCACACCTTTTTTTCCTCACCTGGCTCTACTTTCACTGTATCTGAAAAAAATAAAACGGCACATGTCCCACTCACAAAGAGAACTAATCAGATTGACGCAAAATACAACCACCTATCCAGTTGTCCTTAATTGACTGAAAAACAAAAAAGCTTTAATCTGCTTGGAAGCAAACTGGACAAATGCAACATGGTCGAGTGGCGAATGACTGTATCAAATTAAGCACACTAGGACACGGAGAGTTTGTTATGATCCTCCCTAAAAAGAACTGCTAATTCCTCAATTAAAACATTAAATATTGACATATGCAACATCTAACTGCCAATTAAAGGCAATTTTTTTTTTTATTCAACGTTTATTTATACAGGTAAGAACTGATTCTTAATTGCAAAGCCGACCTGGCAGAAAAGAGGAGAGTAAAACAAAGCAAATACAAATAGAGTACATTGTGACGTTTTCGCCTTGGCAACTCTGAGTTTGACTGTAGTGTGCACATGCGCAGTGTCTACATCAAGATGAACCGTTTCGTCCCCTCGCCACGTACTATTCGATGCAACCAAACTGCCCGTTGCTGTGACAGACGTGCAAACTGACCAATGAGAAATAAATGTTACGACTGGGGATCTCCCATGAGCGGACTAACAAGCTACTTGCCGACAGAGTTCCTGCTTGAGAGGCGGCGATTGAGAAATATTCAAAGCAAATTGTGTTTAACAGCCACAGTAACGTGAGTATACAATAAAGACACCTTTAGTCGCTTTTGGTGGGGATGTTGCACCATGGTTTTATTGGAGATGTTAACAAAATCAGATCAGAATAAGGTCATTTTAGTTGCTTGGGGGTTCAGCGGCTAAAACTGTCAGTGCCAGTGCTAAGGCTAACGTCAACAGTTCCCTTTGGACCCCAACCAGTCAAGGTTTGATCAGTGACAAAAAAAGAAGAAAAAAAATCACAAGCGACATTACCACTCTAGGCCATATGCCATCAAGGTACTAAAGGTTTGATATTCGTTGTTGTTAAAACTATTCTTATTTATTAAAAGATGTGGTGGAGTCGTGTCCTGCTAATCAGCTGGGTTCTGGTGCTGGTCCAGCTGCTCACTTCAGAGGCAGTTCCCATCAGTAAGGACAGGACCAAAATTAAAGAGCCAGAGGTCAGAATTGAAGATGCTCCAGCTAGTGTGGTAAGTGATTCTTGACTTTTATTTCTCATTAGGATTTTAATAATTTGGCCTCAACACAGCACTTGAATGGATTTACAAATAAAACAAAGTTGCAATTGAAGTTCTGTAAACACCCCATGTCGAATAAGCATTTTTTCAAAAAGAAAAGGACATTCGGCAATGTGCGGCAAGCCCCTTGATGTTCAGAAGAGATTTGGTAAAAAAAAAAAATAAATAAATAAAAGAGGAAGAAATGCTTTTAATATCTGTAGAAGGGGACAAAGAATTGCAATTTCACACAAAATTTCAGCTAAAATAAACAGAACAAATCCATTTAGCAAGACAAACTTGATTTGCTTTATTTGAAAAAAAATGATGTGGCAGACTAGTTCTGGCTCCCGGGCCTCGAGTTTCCACATGGTGTACGCTTTTACTCAGCTTTAAAAGCTTTCGCATATAAAAGGCATTTTGAATTTTGGCATTACCTCCTGACAAGAGCTGAAAATCTGATATATAGAAAGACCATATTAAAAAAAACAAAAAAAAAACAAAAGGCACATTTTAAACATTGCAACTTACTAAGATGCACACAAATATTAAATGTTAAGTGTTACTTGGCGCTGGTTTTCACACTCCAAAGAAGTTTCCAACTCTCCAAACAAGAGACTTCGAGCTTATTATTTGCTTCCCTGAAATGAGGTTTACTGTAAAACTGACATGAAAAAAAACCCCCAAAAGATGATAAACATTGTCTATTTAAACATCAAACGGATGTGTTCAGACAATTGTTTAGGTTCTTGCATACAGTGTATTGTGTTATACTGCTGTAGTATGATATTTTCATGATTTCAATCACATGGCATTCTTTGTTTGACATTGTTTCTTCTGCTAAAGGACACCGGGCTCCACTATGACCGCTACCTCAGAGAAGTCATTGATTTTCTCGAAAAAGATGAACATTTCAGAGAAAAGCTCCATAATACCGACATGGAAGATATCAAGGTGAAAGCCCTCTTTACCTTTTCTTTGATTTACGGCTCTGAGTACGTATGTGATGTATGAGGAAAAACCATTAATCACCCGCTTCTCCTCCTTCAACAATGATAATTTCGGGTGCAAACTCAAAAGTAGTGAGATGTGTCACTCTGATGCCACAGTGTTTTAATCTCCCAATTCCAAAAGCTGCACTTTAATCACCTTTCACACCCTTTTACGGATGTTTAAGAGTCCCTTATGAAGGGCATCGCAGACGCAAACCTTCGTTGGTGCCCAATATGAAAACCTTTCCGTCACTGTACTACAAATGGGATGTATTACAACAATTACAGCATTTTCCGCACTATAAGGCATACCTAAAAGCATTCCATTTTCTCAAGAGCCGACAGTACGCCTTATCATCCTTATATCAGGATCAATATTCTGATTTCTTGGACGTATTGTTTTAAATGTTCTGTAAAGCGCTTTGTTCCAGCTGCAGCCAGTTGTGAAAGCGTTATAGAAATAAAGGTGTATTGTGTTGTATTCCCTTTAGTGTAGCTCCATCGAGTGGATGCATAACGCAACCGCAGCCACTACTGTGGCTTCTATTTTATGGGCCTTATAATGTGGTGCCCCCTAGATATGAAAACGGTTTTAAAATAGGCCATTCATTAAAGGTGCGCCTTATACTTCGAAGCGCCTTATAATGGAAAAGAGGGTAATGGAATATTTGTGTTTGGGCTCTTTTTGTTACAACAAGTAATGTTGAATAATGTTTACTTTCAGCAAGGTAAACTTGCCAAAGAGCTGGACTTTGTCAGCCACCACGTCAGAACAAAACTGGACGAGTTGAAGAGGCAAGAGGTAAATCGACTCCGGACACTCATCAAGGCTCGGCATGACCTTGAAGGTGGAAATGGTAGGTCAAGTGTAGAAAAAAGCCCCAAAACAAAATGTTTGATCCTAAATGTATATAACCTAAAAGGCTGCAACTTGTGCACGTGTCTCTTCGATAGATATTGCAGTGGACCACCAAGCTCTGCTGAAGCAGTTTGAATACTTGAACCATATGAACCCACATACGTTTGAAGTGGATGACCTGGATCGCCTGATAAAATCGGTAAATCGGCTGGCCAGCAAAAGTATTTGCACACTCGCGTCCTGAATGACTTGTAGACACACTGTTCAGACAACTGTGAGGAATATTGATCAACGGCAAAGCCTGTCAACAGACAGCAACGTAGCTGTTAGTTGTTCGAGGTTGACTGAAGTGGCTAATCCGGGATCGATAGCAACAGTTCCGAATATGCTTTTCTCCTTGCTAAGTCAGAGTTCAAAGAAATGATTTGCACACTGTATTTTCACTCACTGCTAAGATAATTGGACAATTTAGCCCAAAACAGCTCATGATGTTTGCGTATCAAGGCCACAAACGATCTGGAGAACTTCGACAAAGAGCGACACGAGGAGTTCAAGCGTTATGAAATGATGAAAGAGCACGACAGGCGGGAACACCTGAAGACGCTGGATGAAGATGAGCGAAAGCGAGAGGAGGAGCACTACGAGGAGCTGAGGAAAAAACACGCCGACCACCCCAAAGTCAACCACCCGGTAAGTCTGACCGGGACTGTGTTCACACTCACATGTCATCTTTGGATCGATTGTAATTCCTGGTGCGAACACTGAATCTCCCAAACCTTCTCTGACTAGTGTTTGGAGCGGAGGTGGGGCGGGGGGCGGGGGGGTGTCATCATTTTGAGACATGTAGCATCATTTGTCAACTATTTTGAAAATGTTGAAATACGGTGTCGTCTTCGCAGGGTAGCCAGAATCAACTCAAGGAAGTGTGGGAAGATACGGATGGCTTAGACCCAGAGGATTTTGATCCCAAAACTTTCTTCAATTTACATGGTAAGTCATTCTTTCAGTGCGACAGGTTTCCTCCTTTTAATGACAAGACACACACACACACACACTTCAGCCATGGCATCTATGTCTTCCTCTGCCTGATGCAGACACCAATGGAGATGGCTTCTTTGATGAACAGGAACTGGAGTCGCTGTTCACCAAGGAGGTGAGAAGTCATGTCATGTTGATGTTCTGGCGAAAAAGTCCTTGACTGTTGCTCGCTAATGTTTCAGCTGGAAAAACTCTACGATCCCACCAATGAGGAGGATGATATGGTGGAAATGGAAGAGGAGAGGTTACGCATGAGGGAGCATGTCATGAACGAGGTATTGGACAGCTGTTGAATATAAACTCAAGCAGCCACATTCGCATTTTGTACCTACGGTTGGCGAGCTTATTTCTTCTTGTGAACCTGAATAAAGTACAAAACGCAAACATTCGAAACACCTTTTACCATTTTGCTGTGCGGGTGTGCGGCCTGTCTTCACGTATTGCATCATGAACGAATAGAGTAATGTCATTTATTGACTCTAAACACTTGCAGGTGGATTCAAACAAAGACAGGCTGGTCTCTTTAGACGAGTTCATGACTGCTACAAATAAAAAAGAATTCTTGGAGCCAGATAGCTGGGAGGTAAGCAAAAAAAAAACCTCCAACAAACATTGTTATCACTTCAACAAATTCAAGGACTCTAAAATGGAGCTGGGTTCACGTGGTGTTTGTAGACTTTGGAGCAGAACCAGGCCTACACGGATGAGGAAATGAGGGAGTTTGAGGAGCACCTCGTTCGCCAAGAGCAGGAGCTTCACCAGAAAACTGCTGAACTTCAGAAACAGAGAGATGAGCTGGATAGGCAACAGGAGCAGCTGAATGCGCAGAAAGTTGAGTTGCAACAGGTAAGGGCACCGGCGTTGAACACACACACACGAGGACAAAATTGTTGGTGTGTCTCTGTTAATGAAAGGAAAACTCCACAGGGGGCATAGAAAGAACTTGAATCAGACAAAAGTGATAATGTAATGCTCATCAGATATTGCTTTTGAATTGTGGTTCAAAAAATGATTAAAAAAAAAAAGACTGGACAAAAATGACAGTTATATTTTGTTGCACAACCTTTTGAGGCTTTTTCCGGGGAAACTGAGCTGCTTCTCAAGGTCGTCAAGTAGAGCTGATTTGAGATAATATAGATTAAGGAACAAAGGAGTAGCAATGCATGATCAATAAGAATAAGAAAACCTTTATTCGTCTCACGATGGACAAATTCCCAATTACAACAGCAAAACTATGAAAGGAACAAAGTAGAAGAACAAAAAGTAGAGGAGCTGCTGCAAAGGCAGCCACTCACCTTCATTTTTGTTTTCTTTTTGTCAAATCAAGCTTCTGACTAGACAAAATGACTTGCGAGCTGGCAAATGTATTTACATGTGAACTGAGATATTTTTTTATTAGACCAAAGCCACACTGGATATTGTGGAAAAACTCACATTTTTTAATAGTAATTTTTTTTTTAAGTGAAACGCACACAGAGTCACGGCACAGTGTTGACAGTGATGTTTATGGATAACAGCTAATACAAACCTGAAATTTACCATCTCAGCAAATATGAATGTTACATAGCAACTATCAAACAGGTAAATGGGCTTTTATTTGTTTCGCGCCTTTCAACTCCGTTTCCTCATTTACCTACTGATGACGCAGCATCAGGAGCAACTGGACATTCAGTACCTTGCTCAAGGACACTTTGACATGGTCGCAAGGGTTGAGGATCAAACCCAAAACCTTCAGGTTGGGAGACGACCATTCGACCACTGATCCATGCCGCCCCCAAATAACTTTGGATGTAAAAATTGGATTAGAATTGGTCTTCTGAAAAGTATTTGTCCACAGTGTGTGTGTGTGTGTGTGTGTGTGTGTATATACTTGTATATAAAATGTTTTTATTAGTGAGACCTTTTGAATTGATTCAGGGATGAACTCGCGTTTGTTCTTTCCAGGCCGTCGATCATATGGAACGACTCAGGGCTGAAAAACAAGAACCCCCTCCCGAGGTCCATGGTAGGTCCAGGTTCATTTATTTATTCATGGTTTTAGCGCCGGGGCTGTTGTCTGACGATGCTGATCGACATCATTGTTGCAGTCGAAGGAAACGCCATCCCGGAGAGCCACGCAGCTGACAATCAACAGCAGCACTACCAGGAGGCCCTCATCCAAGAGCCTCAACCTGTTGCTCAGGTTTATCAGGATGCATCTCAGGTCCAGAGTCAACACCAGAATCAGCAGGTGGGCGAGCAGACACACCACAATCTGCCTCCAGGGGACCATGAAAGGCCACAATTTGAGAACCACCTCCCTTAGGGCCTTCACAGCTGGACTTTTGCAACCTCGTCTAATCTAAGAGTGTCTAATCTTTTTCACCATGATGACTGATTGGTGCTTTGGAACACACTCTGGACGGAGAAGCACACACGTTGAACAATACCAGTTTTGGGTGCCCGACTTAAGAATTACAGTATGGATTTTCAGGAGCATTTTGTCAACATAATGGCAGCGAAGGGACATTTGAGGAGTCAAAATACATTTCCTTTCAAGGCCTGTGGAAAAAGTCACTTTGAACGAAACACCAGAGAACTATTGTGTTGTGAATTTTTTTTCCCCCCTCCTATGAGTAGACCACTCATTGATACTTTGACTGAAAGCATCTTTTATTTTGTATCATTTCAATGACAAACTAAATTGCCATTAAAAACAAGGGTTTTGCTGTTTGTTCACCACTTGACAAAATGGCCACACATTATTGCCATATTGTTTGTCCTTTACCTGCCACCTTAATTTATGCGGTAAGCAAATACAAGCAATCATTCTGGTGAAATAATTATAGGACTGATCTGCCAAAACTGAAAAAAAAGTGACCATTTTTGGAATTCATTGAATGAGGCACACGACTTCTGCTTTTCGCGAACTGTTGAACACCCCATTCATTCGATGGTTGTTTGTCGGCATTACAGTGAAACTCCTCTACAACGAAACCTACATGGGCGAAAATACCCCCTAGTGTGAAAAAAATCTTCCTGCATTAAAGCCATTCCCACTTTTCTGCTCTCTCTACAACGAAAAATCCCCCTGTTGCGTTATACGAAATCTTTTTTTCTGCCCTTGCCTCGCAACAAGATTTACTACAACGAAAACAAGCCTTCCGCAAAAGTCGAATCCAACCTCAGCCTACAGCGACTCCTACTGTTTAGCTTGGAAGCGGCAACAACAAACACCACAGTGGCTTACACTTGCGAAGGAAGTATTTGTTATTGTTAGTTTCAGACGCAGCACGGACGTTGCATTGCTAAAATGGCTACAAAAACGGACCTTTGCAGACCAAGGAGTGAAGAAAAGAAAAGCTTTAACGCTTGAAGACAGGATAAATGTAATAAAAATGAAAGACGGAGGAAGCAAAGTAAAAGATATGCATGAAATTGATGTCAGCGAAAGTGAATGCTGATGGTAAATTTCACAATTTCTTTCCTTTTTTTTTTCTTTCTGCGCTAGCTATATGAAGTGTCAAATAAGTGTATGCTCATACTTATGCACTATTGGAATAAAAATAAAGAGTACACACACGTTTGTGTGTGTGTTTACATCTGAGATAAATTTGCTATAGTGAAAAGTCCCCTGTTGTGAAACATTTTTGCTGCAAACATGATTTCATTGTAGAGGAGTTTCACTGTAGAGGTTAACATTTTAATTTTTTTTTTTTTTTTATTACCCGCATAAACAATTGTGATTGTGTTTTAGTTGATCATAATTGATCATTTTTAACTTCAGACAGCTATTGGTAAAAATACATAAAATTGAATTGCAAAAATATTACCATTTGATCTCTGAATTTGCAAAAGGTCAAAAATAAAGAAGAGGCCATACAAGTGGAGTCTTAATGCAGGAACTCTTTGCATTCAGTTCCTATCTGTGATATGTATCTGAAAGATTGAAATCTGGTCAGATATGATGTTAGCTAACTTGCCATGCAGTGTTGTTTCTGTTCATAATTTCTTTGCATCTGCAAATCAGCATGTTCTCCTTATGTTCTTTGCCCCCCCCCCCCCCCCCCCCCAACCAACACAAAACCTACCCCGCCCGTGCTAAGTGGTTTTCTTTGTGAAAATACGGCATAGTAAGTTTGCACATTACGGACACGTGGTTCTGTTATTGCTTGCTGCTGGATTTGTCAGTGTATGTCTCTACTGTATGCCTCAGTTCAAGACAATAAAATGATTACATCCATTCAGTTTTAACAGTCACATAATTTTTAACATTTTTTTTATTAATGATTTCATCCATTCACTTTTAACAGTTACATTGACCTTTTTTTTAATATAACTAGCCAACTGAATGGTGTTCTTACAGAACTGCACAGCCATACTGTGTCTTCAGTGTAGCACAAGCAAATGCCTTGTAATAGAACACAGCTTTATTGAAACAGTCTTGACTGATTATCATACAAAGAGGTGATAGATGGTGATAGTTTAAAAAATAAATTGTCATGTCTACAAGATGAGAAGGAAAAGGTGACCAAAAAGCACTTGCCTGAGGAAAATCTCCAAGGAATCATTTTGACAGTGGCAGGGTATTTTTTGCATCATTTTGTACAAAAAATAAATTAATGAAATCTTTCAAGTTTACAGGAATACCTAGTTGTTTAATATCTCACATACTTGCCGATAATCCCACATGAAATTAGGAAACAGCATTTTGTGTTAAAACATTTAGAGAAAACGGGCAGACAAAAGCAGACTGACTTAAACAGGCCTTTAATTTAAAAAAAAAGTGTTACTGAGAAATGGAACATTAGAAAAGTGAGTTTGGGTGAGCACATTCAAAAATCCTGAATGTTCAATGTGGAGCGACGAGCCAGTCATTAGGATCGCATTGGTTGAGCATTACCTCGAGGCCCCTGGGCAGCCCCCCGTTTGTAACCTTGTTGGTAGCCCTCCTGCAACACACATCACCATGACCCTTTTCACATATCAGGTTCACACCTAGACCCCCCCACGCCCATTTTTGTATTCATTTGATAAAATAAAAAATAAGACAATAAAATAAAATGATAAGATAACTTTACCCTCTGATAGTTGTTAGTCGAGTAGTCCCGGGCCCCCGCGTTGAATTGGTTTTGACCGTAACCACTGCTGGGAGGGTTAGAGAAAGGAGGACGGTAACCTTCATATCCCCCTGATCACAAAAAGAACAACAACATCAAATGTCTTACCTTTATATGTTTTTAGGTTACAGCAGCAATCTCAGATGATCCCTTAAAACAGCTCATTGTATGTCACTCACTTACTGATTTGCAGCAGGGCTCGGTTTCCATCCCTCCTAGCCCTCCCCCCATGGGAATCCATAACTACAATGTGGCCTTGTGATAGATGAGTTCCAATTAGGACTGTGTACCTCTAAATCCATTGGAGGAGCCGCGGTAGCCATTCATGGCGCCTCTGCCGTTCCTTGCGCCGCCCCGGGGCACGGTCCTGCTGTTGAACAAGGACTGGCCCGACTGTCCGAAGCCTGCGCCAGGCGACGAATCTCCATGCACAGCTGGCGAAGGCATGATCGACGCTTGGGGCTGGAATCCAGCAACAACTGGAAGGCCACGAATGACTTAATACATTTAAATCACACACAGCATTTGTTTAATACAGGATTTAAAAAAAAGTCTTTTTTGCGGTTTTACCAGATTGTAAAGTCTCCTGCGGGATGTCAGGATGGTCAGCAGCAGGCTCCAATGGACCACTAAAACTCTGCCCGTAGCTCACAGGAAACTGGGGCGGCTTTCGAGGATCAGCTTGGCCGCCGGCTGGTGGCGCAGGTGCACTCAGAACAAATACCTAATAAAAGCAGAATCAACATTTCTACATTACAGGCCAAATAAAAAGAATATACCTCACTCATCGCGTCTATAAATGATTCAGAATTAAAGGAGTGAGATGGAGAGAGCCACTTGTCCCTACTGAGGAGGAAGGGAAAAAAATGACATGCAGGCATTGGCTGTACTTCATTGCCGTGAAGTACTTAAGGACTGGACACGGATACGAAGCATTACCGCTTGCACTGACTGGAAGGGGGCAGCATTGACATTGATGCCTCCAGTGTGGGTGGATTTGGAAGCAGGTGGGAAGGCAGAGGACAGGGAACAAGAGGCAGACGAATGCTCAGAAGACAGAGACATTGCAGCCTGGAGGGTTTGGAAAGGGGGGACAGGAGGAGAGGGGGGAAGGAAAAATAAAAGATGTAGTAAGTTGGATAAATGATTGACTGTAGCATTGCAAAAAGTCTGAAAATGATCTATTTCGCTGGCAAATGACTGTCTACAGCAGGGGTCATCAACATGGTGCCCACATGCACACAAGGACCACATCACCAGCCCGTGGGCCTGTTTTAAAAACAGCTAAACTTTGATGGGACAATGCAATTTCCTAGGAATGCGGTAGAAGTCATCATTTGAAAATGTCAACATGGCAAAAAATGTATAGAAATAGTGTTTCGCATTGATATTCACCTGTTTCTTAAATTATTGAGAAACAATTAACATGATCCGTGTCTTCACATACATTAATGCTAGGGTTTTTTGTGTAAGTTTTTTTTTTTTTTTTTAATTAAAAGATATAAGTGCATCGAATCAAGCCAAATCTAATCGATCCACTTTAGAATACATCAAGATACGCGTCAAATTGTCTTTCTTTGGAGAGACATACACAGTTGTGCTCCTAAGTTCACATACCTATCACGGGTCACCTGTTTTCGGAAGCTCAGCCATGAATGGTCATTACCTGAGCAACTATGATGGCATTTTCAGTCGACAGCAAGTGGCAAAAAGGCTGCTGCCCCCTGCAATGGCTAAGAACAAGTGGATTTTGCTGCTTAACTCATATTCCACAATTGCAATATTAATTTGAATGCCATGTTTAGACCAGTGAATCCCTAGTGGTTACTGGTCTCGAAACAGTGCTAACCGCTACGTCAGCCCAGCGGGCTACAAACCAGCAGAATTCCGTCCTCATTCAGGATGCGGCATACATGTAACATATGCGCTTTAAAAGCAGCCGAATACTCATTGTTTTACATGAGACTGCACAGTGGCAGTAATTCGCCATCATCAGAATAGTTGACGAGTACGGACGGGTACTGTACGTCGTACGTCTCTGTGCTTAGCTGTAAGCCATTCCGACTCACTATTGAGAGCGTTATATGGAGGAAAGACTGCGGACTCGTGCAGAGTCGTTGGTTTGACTTCTTCTGTTCATTACCTGAATGACAACATCGCGTTCGCCATAAGATGAGCCACTGTTGCATTTTCTGTCGTACTTTTTCTGCTACTTACGTGTGAGGGTTCCTTTGGTCCTGTCATCGCACTCATCTGCGGAAGTCTGGACTCTGAGTGGGCTGTAGGGAGGACAGTACAAAAAATGTGACACAAATGTTAAAAGCTTGGTCACTCCCAACTTCAGTGTCTCCTAGTATTTGTCAGAATTGGACAAGGGGAGAATATTTGAGTCTTGGGTTGAGATTAGGTTTGAAGAGGGTCAGGCGTTTTTTTTTCCATGTTGAAATGCTACATCAGAATTTTGTAAGATGAATACTTGAAGAATTCAGTCAGTTGCACTCAACCCAAGGAATTCATGGAACCACCCGCCCCTGACAAACATTTGCCTGTCATAAGAAAAGTAATACATTACAGATTGCAGGAAGGACATTGGGAATAATGGTTAGCCTTCCTAATATTCAAGGTTAAAGGCGTTATATGTCGGCATCACCGTGGAGTTCGCAAAAACCATCCAAATGTAACATCTGTCACTGAATGACTACACAAACTACTTATTTTAATTACTCAGAGATGAAAGTGGACTTTTCTGAAAATTCCGGAAAAATAAATAAATAAATATATATATGTATATCGCGAATACTCTGATGATTGATTTTTAAAAAAATTTTTTTTTTTTTTAGTCAGAACAATCTCCATGTGTGATGGATATATATATCAAATATATATCTATATCTATATATATATATATATCAAATATATATATATATATACACACACACACGCACGCACACACACACACTCACGCACACGCATACACACGCGCACATGCACTTGGCCGATCACGCATGAAATAGTTTACACAAAACGACATTCAATGATTAATCTTCCTTTTGTGTGCGCACGTGTACCCTTTGTGGCTTCCGTTCGGGCCGAAATTTCGAAATCTCCAAGATATGGCGAGGCCATGAGAATGCGAGGCGAGGGTATTACTGTTGTGGCGACGCCACTCAAGCTAAGCGAGCCTCAGCAGTAGATAGTCCGCTGCTCTCTGCTGTGCGTGCTTCAGCGCGAACATGTACGCAAGCGCGTCTTTTGATTTCAACCAATCAGCGCCGACGCAAATGACGTCACACACGACAACAGCTAAGCTAAGTTAGCCGAGACGACACTCGAAGTCGGACGGACACGGTTTTCTGCCAATCTGTGTTTTTCCCTTTTGGGCCAAATATATTTTTTACGACAACTGTCTTGTCCACGGCGTCTTTTATTCGTTCCACTGGGGTTTAGCAGGTGTGTTTATAAAGAGACGAAAATTGTTTGGGGACTATCCCCCACGTTCTAGTTGAGATGGTATAACCCAAGAGGCAAAATGACGCTTGCTACTGTTGTTGCGAGTTGCCATTCGTTCTACTAAACCATTAGTCAAACGCCATCATGTCTTCTGTCGTTATTACACAAACAAAAATCTCTTTACTGTTAGTAGTGTTAGTGCCTCAATATGGCTAAGCCTGTGAAAGCAATACAACGAAATCAAACGCGTCTTCGTTCAATGTTGTCTACTAATATCCGGATTAATTTTTTGCAAATTTTCCTCAATTCTCCGGAGAAATTTTCATAAAAATTTGAAAAACCCGGAATTCCGGGAAAATCCAGAACGACTTTCATCTCTGATTACTTAAGCATAAATCACAGTAATAATAGTACAAAGTAAATGGGCAGAAGATGGATGTCCTCCGGATACTCCCTGCCCAAGTTAAATCCCACCCATGACCTTCTGAAGAAGCCAGTGAGGGTATAAGGCAGCATACTCACATGATGCACATGCTAGCTGTTGGAGGTCCACAGTCTGGACAGGCTTCATGGGCTGGGCTGAAACAATGGCCGGGTCGAGGAGCTGCCCATCAAAATCCAACACTGAGTCCTTGTGGTTAAAATAAATAAATAAATAAATAAGTGGTAAATCATGGTGTAGACATCATAGGTGAGGAGACGTGATGTCATGATGTAGATGCACTGTGCTATAGATGAGGGTTGGCGATTATGGTTTTTATGCTGCTGAGACATATATGACAATGTTTATATGAGATTAACAAGGACCACAAAGGAGCTTTAGCCTTCTTGGGGTTCCATGTACAGTCATACCTCGGTTTTCGACCATAATCCGTTCCAGAAGGCTGTTCAAAAACCGATTTGTTCGAAAACCGAAACCACGCTCTTTAAAAAAAAATCTTTATTGAACACGTCTGCTTACAATGGAACGCTACACGACGAAGCGTCACTTCCTCGTCTACCCGAGGAAGCGTCATTTCCTCGTGTAAGGAAGGCGAGAGGAGTCAAGTGGCGCATTCAAGTGCGCTCAGTTTGGTCGAGAACCGATTTTCGGTCGTAATCCGAGGCATAAAAAACTTGAAATTTTTGGTCGAAAACCGATTTGGTCGAGAACAGAGACGTTTGAAAACAGAGGTTTGACTGTATTGCCTTTCTGGGTCAACCACTGTCTTCAATTCTTTGCTGGAACGCTGTAAAACGGAGACCACTCCAACAGTAATGTCAGAGATGATCACTCGGACAGTTGAACAGAGACTCGACCCAGGAAGAAGTTGTCTTTGACTGCCAGGGAGGAGGCACGATTGTTTGAAGTCGTACAAACTCGTGCTCGCTTCTCAAACCAAAACCTGAACCCTCGCAGCTCCTGCTGGCCTTTATTGACAGTATAGGCAAATTAAAAATGACATATCAGACAAACACTCCCCCTTCATTTACACGCCGCGCCTCTCAGTGGACACCTGGGGGCCAAGACACTTATCCAGAATCGACAGATACCTTGACATTTTTCTGAGTAGTCTTCCCATGAACTGATACATCTGTAACTTTGCTCAAGGACATCTTATTATGCTGGAGCGCATTCTGTCCTCCCTATCCGCCCGAAGTTGAATCTTTCTTCCTGTATTATCAGTTAACAAGCGCCTTTGCTCCATTCACCTCAAACTGACCCCTGATTCTCTGTGCTCCATTGTGTACAAGCTGTATAAACACACGCGTTCGAGGTCAATCAAGCATGTAACAAAATGAAACTTAAATATGATAACATTGTGTTTGTCTATTCTCCATCAATTACACTAACGCACGCAGACTATGGTTCCTCTCACCTGCATGAAGTTATAAGTCCCTTGCATCTGGGCCATGAGGTCTTGCACTGCCTGCTTTCTGATCACCGGGTCAGTCGACGGAGACGGGCTGACACGATTCACAGCAACGCTCGGTTCTGGTGGCAGCTGGGTGGGGGGCTGATGCTGAAGGGAATTCACCATCTTGGTGTAGAAAATAATACACTTTAACAAAACTACTTGCGCAGCGGGTACGCAGGGTCATAGAGAAGCACAGCATACCTGCATGTCCACTGACCACTCCTCCACATGTTCTGTGTCTGTACTGCTATAAGTGCTTTCCGGGATAAACTGTCTATTTACAAACTACAACAAACAATATAAGTTAGCCACCAAAAAAGAAAAAGTCATTTCATTGGTGTTTGTCTGAAGCAGTACAATGGGCACGGAAATCTCACCTCTGTGGTTTCCAATTGCACTGGCTGTGGATGATTTTCAGTAACTGTTGCTTCTTAAAAAGAAAAAAAAAAGCTTTTAGTTTCCCCGCAGCACATTTAAACAAGCATCTTGTGATTGTGTTCAACCCTACCTGGTTCGGGTGTTTGCTCTGGAACATTGGAATCAGCCACCACTGCTTGCTTTTCCTGCTTCTCCTCTTCCTCTTCGCATGTTCCATTTCGAGCACTTGGTGCTCTGTCAAAGTAGCCGCCCTGAAGCAAGTTCTCCATGATGTCCTTCAGTGCTTTGTCTGGAACATGATAGGTGAAATAATTCAAGTGTGAACAGAATTTAGTCACATAACATCACCATAATAAACATAAAAATAAGAAAGAAAGTGTCATTTCAACTCCAGAATGTAGTTCAGCTTTGTATCAGGGTGCATACTTAAGAGACAGGGTCATGTGCAGGCTTACCTAGATGCAGCAGCACACAATAAGATTAAATTTGGCTGGCGTACAAAAAAAATAATAATACAGTAATAATGAAATAAGTGATTAGCCTTTTGACTCATGAAGAGTCAACTGGTTGACATGGCTGACACTCCCAAAAAGCATACACACAAAAAGGCAAAAAAAGGGTGGAGGACACAGATCGTTAACATTGGTTGCAATTCCGTTTCACATGTGGTTTTCTGCTATTCTACTTTCTGGCGAAAATAGATTTAAGTAAACAAAGAAAGAAGAAAGACAAACTGTTTCAGTATCCTGACACAACTCAAAACGGTCACGGGAGCAATGGAAATGCTTACATGACGTTCCTGCCACGGCCTTGTCCCTGCCCTCGAGCAGTTCCCACAAGTGCAGTGAGGCCTCTTCATATTGTTCAGTCAACCTGTAAGTCAATGAGGAGATACGGTACACCATCCATTCTGTGTATTGTGAAACGATTGACCCATTGTGCCATTGCATATTCCTAACACATGAATACATCTTATGAGGCACTAATAATACTTGAGCGGGCACCACACACCTGACGTCGCAGTTTCGATCAGGTCCGACGAGTTTGTAGAACTCGTCGAGAGATGCGAGATCAGCATCCGTGAGCAAAGAGGAGCCAGAAGCATCTGGCCGCGTCAGATCCTGCCTGACGTTGTGGTCACCCAACTGGTCCAATAAAAACTGCAGCTCCAACACCGTCTTCAGTCGCCGTTGCTCCATTTCCTCTCGCTGCAGCTGTTGGCGTCTTGCAGTTTTCTTCAAAGTCTTCTGAATCTAAACACACGCCCTTACCGTTTTAGCTCAAATCATGACAAATAAATAAATAGCACCAACATCTGCTTACACAATGTTCCCAGTAGCCAACGGAGCCACGTTTTAGAACAAAACGGGTTCGACGCGAGATGACGCAGGGTAAAGGAATAGCAAACGTGACAGGCTGCGACTGCTCGGAAAAATATATGCCACTGCAGTCACGATGCGGGTGACAAACTTATTCGGACAGAGTAAAACGGGGTGAATGTAACTAAACCTGACAGTGAGAGGTGGTACGCAGTGGAAGGGGAAACAGATGTGTTCCCTGACATTTCTTACTCGCCAACAACAATTCCACATTTGGTTAAGAAATCGATTTGTGAATAAGTGGATGACAGAAAAAGGGTCTGATCAAACATATTGAATTGCAGTGACCCCACCCGCGCTGACGTGCCACAAACATGCTCCAAAGGTGCCCAGCCTTAATGTTTGTCATTTTCTGTGTTTTTGGCCGGTTGATAATGTGTGTTCTCTCTGCCCACAGTCTAATTGGAGGGCGGAGTCCATAAGCAGCACCAGCTTGCATTCAGCCTTGGCGTGTTTAGGTTCAGCTCCGGATCAGTGTTGTTTTCGTCAACGATGACGAAATTATTTTCACTTTTTGGTGATGATCACGAGATGACGGCGATGACTAAAATATGATGTGACATATGCAAGTTTCCATTGACAAGACAATACTGGACGAAAGTGCTTGTGGTCTGTCAGACGTTCAAAATGCATGACATCTCTCTCCATAGTGCATGTAATCTGCCTGTCAAAAAATATCCATAATGCTGCTGCAACCTATCCTTGTTTGGTCCCGCCCACCACCTAGCCGGCACGCAGTGCACACACACACACCGGCACAACATGTCTGCGGTCGATAGTCACTAGGGTGGTCCGTTTTGGAAAAGTTTGTCGGATTCGTCGGGCCGGGTCGGAAATCTTGTCGATACTATGACACAAGGATGTGTGCAAAATTTTATTCCGATCGGATAATTTTATCCCGTCCCGCAGAGCGACCAAAGTTTCCCCTATGGAAAGAATGTTACGGGGCTGAATGGTAGTACGGTTTCTCCCGTACAGTAAGGATTTTGTTTTGCTCAGTTCGCACTTGCAATAATTCAAAGACGGAAGACAGGAACGCATGTATTGCAAAAAAGGCAACCGTGGTTATCCTTCAACACTGGTGAGATTGTTGGTCCATGTTAACTGGTCCATCTGTCTATCTGTCCATCTGTCTATAATGTCCATCAACACTAGTGACACTGTTAGACCGCAAAAAAAACGAAATCCGCCGTGCGTGCCATCCCATGCCTACTTCGCGCACGGGTGCAACGCCCGGTGTCGCTCCACGACCTGCAGAAGGTGCTGTCGCTGTTCCTCGTCGCGCGTGATGGCGCCGCAGAACGCGCTGATGAGGGCGACGCCCCTCTCCGCAAAGTCGTTCACCACCCGTAGGTGACGAGCGCGCCGACGAGCCGTGGTGATGTTCGATGTCGAAAAGCGTCCTCAGCTCAGCGTCCAGTAAGAATTCCGGCGATTCTCGACTTCAATTGAAAGATATTAGCTCGCCAGTAGGTGACCGTTGTGTGTTAGGCGTGCGTTTGAGTTTGTCTCCGGCTGCTGAGAGCAGCGATGGAATGGTTAGTTAGTCAGGAGGTGATCGTTCGGGCAACATTCAGCCCAGCCAGTGTCACGCATGGCAAAATACACGGTTAAAATACACATGTTCACCCTATTGAGACCAGTTGTTATGGTGGAAACTTTGGCCGCTTTGCGGGACGGGAAAATATCATCAGATCGGAATGAAATTTTGCACAGAACCTTGTACCATAGTATCGACAAGAATTCCGACCCGGCCCGACGAATCCGACAAACTTTTTTTTTTGCCATGAAAATGTGGACCACCCTAATAGTCACACACATGGACACGATTTCTGTTGATGGACCAATGGCGGCAGTGTCAACAAAGGGTGGTTGGAAATGAATGGACGCACTTTGGGTTCAACGCAGTAGAAAGAACAACACAATGCATTGTAGACGGTGGTAACGGTAAATGTTGCCCCCAACTAGGAGGAAAGAATACTCCGAATCTCAAGCGGCATCTGAAGGTTTACCACGCTAAGATTTTTTCGCAGGCAAGTCGCAACTAGCCCTGTTAACATATACTGTAACTGTATACATTTGCTAGCATTCAATGTCAGCAGTCGGCTTGTGATAAATTCCAGTGTAAGCTTTAAAGTTTTCCACGTGACACCTGGTGCAAATGGGCTAACTTACGGCTTAAGTTATTTTGGTTGAGCGAACGTCAAGAATCAGTAGGAATGGAAGGAGAAGATCATAAATTGTAGTTTGCTTCTTTTTTTTTTTTTTTAAACAAAGCTTGTGATAAATATAATTCTTGTGAAAACAGCCACACGCGACAAATAAAAACTATCAGATGCTCTCCATTAATGATGGGTGTTTATAACATAAGCTATTCTCTGAGTTACACTATTGTGCGGGTATGATGTCAAACAGCATTGCTTTCACTATCCAACCTACACACCTTGAAGAGGAAATTCAAGCCAGATCCTGATTTACTCACAAAAGCTTCTGAGCCGAATTGACCGGTGGACACCTGACTTAATGAAGTCATTATCCATCGTAAACTTAGAACTTTAATGCACAGCAAATCTGGAACAAAAGCAATGTATTTGGACTCACCTCTTGGCCAAGGGTCAGGAAAATCTTCTGCAGCTCCCGAGCAAACTCAATATTGGTGAGGATCTCCTGGTACTTTGACAAGGCCTCCTTCAGGCACATCGTGGAAAAGTGTATTGGACTTGGGTGAATAAAACAGGCTGTATCTACATAACCAGACACTGTGTACATACCAGCTGATCCTGATTCAGGCTTTCACCTTTGTTCTTCTTCGCTTGATAGTCATCCAATTTGGACTGAAAGAGGGGGATGGTGGTTAAAATATCGTAGGTGGGCTAAATTTTAAAATGACAGATAATCCTTGGAAAATGAACACATTCTTAACAGAGGCCGATGAATCGCAGATAGTTACTATTTATTCCAAAAATGGGTTCAAAATACAAAAATTGTTGGAGAAAGTAATATTCACTATTGATAGTACAAGTACAACCACAACACTTGCAAAGCAGCTCACAAAAACATTTCCAGCACACATACACTTAAAACAATCATCTGCTAATGGAAATGCATTTTAGAAGTTTTGTTGGAACTTGGATTCAAAGTTAATCACAAGGAGGGGTTTAAATCTGGTTTCCACCATGAAAATGAAAATTTTGCCTGCTGTGAAGCCCAAGGCACTTTCCCTCAATATTCTTTAGTGAGCTTACTTAATTACAGGGGAAATATTAAACCGATGCATCTCAGTATGATTCAGTGCTACACACTGACAGTTTTACTCAAATGTGATTGCTCAAGCATTGATGTGTTGCGTGCTGTGCTGTGTTGTGGACATGATGGTGATCATAATGAAAGAAAATTATGGTGCTCTGGATAATACCTTTTTTTTCTCCATGTTGCGAACCTTCTTGTCGAGCACACCAAGAACCTGCTTCATGGCGTCAGACTTGCTCCCGTTTCCAACCTCTGGAATGGCAGACTGGACAGCATTGTTGCCAACCATCGCTGAAGGCATCTAAATTAAGTTGGGGAGAAGGCAAATAATCCACTTATTTGTTCAAAC
This sequence comes from Hippocampus comes, assembly GCF_001891065.2. NCBI lineage: Eukaryota > Metazoa > Chordata > Actinopteri > Syngnathiformes > Syngnathidae > Hippocampus > Hippocampus comes. The sequence goes on from NW_017805139.1 coordinate 812,041, forward strand.
AATTTAACTGGGAAACAATTCAGTATGAGTAGAGCAGTTACTCGTGTCCAGCTATCGCTGTTAGAACGTGACCTTCCATTGTGTGGGAGTTACCCATTGTGGAACATTTTGACTTTTTTTGGTACTTGTCATGCGCTTCAAAATAGTATGGTTCGGGAAAGAAACAGACACAGCACGCAACACTTTGGGAATATCTTTTTTGTTTCGTTTTAATATAACTGAAAGCAGTGAGGGCAGAGCGGCTCAAAATGTTACGTAACCAAACCTACAAAGTAATTGAACAAGTTGAACACTTTGACCATACTTTACCCTGAGCGTTCGTGCGTTGCTGCAGAGTCTACGAGTGAAACGACATCAACCTCGGTCACGTTCAAATCAATATTGCGTTATTTTATGAGAGATCAACGTTGGTCTCGCTCTCTTATGTCCCATTGTTAGCCTGCAAGCTAACCACTCATTGCTGCTATGCGTCTATTTACCCGGTTTCTCCACACGCATTCGCTAAAACATCGAAAATGACATTTTGATGTTTTCAAACGGGTTTTCAGTGTCGCTTAGTGCGGATAAACTAACACGATCAGTGGATGCTGCAACAGCTCGTCGTGTGTCGTCGTCTCAACTGAACATGACAAAAGACGATTTTCTATCTTCTGCCATTCCGTGATTGTTGTACAAATAGCATACCTTTATACTCTTTGTCTTCAAAGAGATTTACGTCGACTAGATTAACAACAATTGAGCAGGTAAACTCGGTGGCTTTGCCTTTCTGTGGTATTTTTCCAGAAAAGATGCTCGAGGTGACACACGAACCGGCTGAGGAAGGAACTGCTCTCTATGGCTGCTCTTTGGCTGCTCCTGATGCTGAGCCAGGCAAGACCACAAGGACCCCTCTCCGGTGCCCTCAACGTTGCCTGATTAGAAAAAACACCACCACAGTATACATAGGTTTTACGCTATTCTCATATTACGCTCGAAAGAAAAGAGATTTTGAAGCCTTCTGTTTCTGTCTCTTTCTGCCAATACACACACCTACTATAAACATATTTAGTATTTACACAATATTCCAAAGAGTACTAACTCGGATCCTGAATATAATTTAGGTTGATTAAAACAAATACGGTATAAATAAACCGGCATACGACACGTACGTCATTGTAGAAATGGTATGTGATTTATTAGTATTATTTTTCGTTTAAAAACAAAACCGGTTTAATTGAGGATTAGCGGGTCGGATAATGGATGGATAAAAACAGGTGAAATCTAATATACATGCTCGAAAAAAAATGAATTTTTTATACTAGTACGACTACTAGTACTACTACTACTACTACTACTAGGACTCCTCCTCCTCCTCCTTCTCCTCCTACTACTACTAATGATAATACAGTAGCAATAGGGCGGCTAAGTGGTTGACTCACAGTGCAGAGGTGCAGGGTTCGATCCCGGCGCCGGCCTTCCTGTGTGGAGTTTGCATGTTCTTCCCGTGCGTGGGTTTTCGCCGGTTACTGCAGTTTCCTCCCACATTCCGAAAACATGCATGGCAGATTCATGGAACACTCTGAATTGTCCCCGGGTGTGAGTGTGAGCGCAAATTGTTGTGTGACCGGCGATTGGCTGGCAACCAGTTCAGGGTGTCCTTTGACTCCTGCCCGAAAACAACTGGGATAGGCTCCAGCACGCCCCACGACCCTTGTCAGGATAAGCGGATCAGAATATGGATGAATGGATGAATAATAGTAATATTAATAACAATACTGTAGTAACAACAGTAATACTGTAATGTTATTAATATCCATATTTTTTTAAATCAATGCTAATGAAGTTTTTGTTCATGAGTACATGTTAGCTGTTTTGGCTGCTCTACTAACTGGTCAGGAACAACATTTTCATGAATAATGACAAAAGAAACACCATGTCTGATATCCTTTCTGACAGGCTTGCCTTGGTTTGAGTAACACACTCATTGTGGCTGAAAAGATTGAAAAAGTAATTTCTTAGGTCTATCCAAGGTCAGAGAAATTAGCATCAGGCGCTATTTCTGCTGAGTAATGAAGCGCACTTTTTTTTCTTCCTCTGGATAAGTGAAAATGTTTTATTAACAGGCTTGCATGTATGTTGAAAAACAAACAAATTCAGAGCATAATTATTCTATTTGAAATATGTATGTGACATAGCAAAATGTGAGGAATTAGGCCTGTAGACATGTCAATGAAAGCATAGCAAAAGTACCAAAATCAGTGTGTCATTAAGAGGAAGGGACAAGAAAAGTTACTCAACAAATGCATGTTTCTGTCTTGATGCATGAAATATTTTACATTTTGTGGGACGGGCAGCAGGCACAAAATTGCTTCCGATTCCGGAATGACTCATATACTTTTTGTGAATTTTTTTGGGGTGAAGCGCTCTGAGCACTACAATGTAAAATATGTGCCTGACTCAATGATGGCTGAAGTGCTGCATTATGAATGATACTGAAATATTTGATGTAATTTCAAAAAGATAACAGATGAGGGCAGTAACGTCAAATATATTGTAATTGCATGAAAGCCCATACCTCTCAAAAAAGACTGGCCTTTTATCAAGTTATGGTACCATAAATAATTTTCTTGTAGCAGGCCAGGTTGGATAGGGTGATTGATTTCATTCAAGGTGGCAGGGGCGTAGACTATTTAGCATGTCTGCCTCATAGTGCAGAGGTGCAGGGTTCAATTCGGCGTTTGTGTTTGCATGTTCTCCCCGTGCCTGCGTGGGTTTTCTCCGGGTACTGCGGTTTCCTCCCACATCCAAAAACATGTGTGGGCAGGTAATGGAACACTCTAAATTGTTCCTCGGTGTGGTTGTTCGTCTCTGTGTGCCCTGCGATTAGCTGACAACCAGTTCAGGGTGTCCCCCGCCTACTGCCCGAAGACAGCGAGAATAAGCGATAGGCGTGAAGATAAGAAGATTAGAAAATGGATGGATGGATTTTATTCAACCATTCTTTGTGACAAAGAGCACTTGAAAATGGCCAAATAACGTCATTTGCAAGTTGCAAGGTTAACACACGGATGCAATTTCAGTTGACTAATTATCATCCTCACATGCTAATATTTGCAATCACTCTCTGCACATTCATTATTACTTTAACGGTTCAATAATCCTGTAATTGTGTTTTAATATAATGCCAATATACACAACTTCGCAGTCATGAACCTATTTGTCCAAAACAGACTATATTTTTAAAAATCTAAATTTAACATTGATGCAAAACTGTTTTTTTAACTCTCTATCAAAACAACTATATTTGGAATTAAACGTGGAGCACATCTATGAAAGCGACAATATCCGTTCTAAACTTTTTTACCATTTCTCATCTCCATTTCCAGTGTTTTTCGAGATTCAAATGTAAAATTAATTGTGCAATGACAGACATGAAAATTCATAGTAAATATCTATTGATAACCTTTAAAAGGTATACAGAGAAGACGAGATGTAAAAGTTCAGGTATTTACAGGATTTCGTACAGTATACATATAATCTAAAATATTTTGAGGAGTATTTAGTGCTTTTTCAAACGTGCCACTCTGTGTAAAGAGTTAAGAGTGTTTGTACAGGATCTGTCGCTGCTCACTGTGATGTAGTTTTTTTGAATAATGGCCATACATCCTTTAGTCTTCGAGGCTGCGCCACATCGGAATGGATTAAATATGTGCTGCTGATTTATTGGCAAAAACCCACAAGGGCCCCACAAACGCTTGAACCTCAGACCATTTGTTGTGTGGCTGAGTCAAACCGAAGAATCCATCTGCAACCCCTATGGTGCCCCCTCCTTTTTCCCACTCTCCCTTTCACACTCGGTATCTTTACATTCTGTTATCCGCCAGCTTTTCCTCAGAGTCTTCAGTGGCCTAAGTCAAACACGCAAAGTTCCCAAACTCCTTGTTTGGTTTGATGTTGGGGCATTTTTAAATTAGTTGGCAAGATTGATCATTCACAGACCACATGTGTGACGACAGACTGCAAGCGTCTCCATTTGAAATATAATTGTTGTCTTTGTTGCAGTTTTTTTTTTTTAAGCATTGTCCTGCGAAGACTGAGGATTATTCGTGGAAGGTGATTGAAGCCTTTTTCGTAAACTATGATAATTGCGATCTCATTCCCGTAATCATAAAAAAAAAAAACATATGCACCATTTTTCACAGCAGTGCTTTTCCACACATACACCCCCCATCTCCCTCAATGGCATGTTCAAAGACTCTGATTTATGATGTGTGATACCACAAAGTGGCTGGAAAACTAAACCACATTCATTACCACATTGATTGAGGGTATGGACATAGCGAAAGTGGTTGTTCGATGAGGCCTGATCTTTGGTAAGAATTGGCTTATGCATGCAGTATTTTGTCTTTACACTGAACACTGAGATGATCAAGATGGTCCTGAAGGTATTGACAAGCGATACAAATTCAACCATGTGCTCTCTGGCACGTGTTCTCTTGTTCGTTGGCCTCTCATTGACTCCAAGAACGCTTTGCATTTTCAGCTCTCACTTTTCTGTCATTATTGCAGTCTGCATTTCTTGTTTGCAGTAACTGACATTTGTTTTGTATTTATTTATTTTTGCTGAGGATTATTTTTGAATGATTTTGTCATTCGACATGCAATTGGGTTGCGGATATTAAATTTATGCACACCACACAACAACTGACATTTCCCAGTAATCAGTCCCTGCGTAAAGGCTGAGTTATACATGAGTGAAGCAATTCCAGGACACGACTTCCATTCATAAAATTTTTTTTACACCACTTATTCTTATTTGAGTCAAGGTGGAGCTGGAGGGTATCAGCTCCCCCTTGTAGAGTTTGTGTGAGAGGCAGGTTCCACCCTGAACTGAAACAACAATTCACACTTATATTATTCACTGACAAACAATACAACAAATATGCTTTGAACACAAACCCATGCAAGCATGGGGAGAACATTTCAGGCTCTATTTTGGTAGCCTGGAGCCCGTTTACCCGGCACCAAAGTGAGCATAACTCCTTTTTTTTTCGGCGCAAGTCTAGTCTTCTGTGCTTGGGGCCGTGCTACGCCTCTCTGGGCGCTCTGGCGCACTGAGCTGAGTTGCCTCGCCCTCGACTCATTCGGCATTTTGGTAACAGCAGTTTTCTTTTTGGGGGCGGGGGTGAATTTGGTGATTTTGCGCTACGCCTCACTCAGCAATCCTGCTGCACCCCCCTGATGCATCTGTGAATTTGATGACAACATTTTTTCCCTAGGTGTGAGTGTGAGCACAGGTGGTTGTTCGTCTCTGTGTGCCCTGCGATTGGCTGGCAACCGGTTCGGGGTGTCCCCCGCCTACTGCCCGAAGACAGCTGGGATAAGCTCCAGCACGCCGCGCGACCCTTGTGAGGATAAAGCACATTAGAAAATGGATGGATGGAAAGTAGACTGTATTTTAGACTCATAAAAAGCCGGTCTAACTCATGGCGCAGGTGGTGTAATGCGATTTTGGTGTACAGTATTTGATAGAGGCGCAGGCAAACAAATTCGGCGCTCTGTGGACATGTATAGTGGACATCATTGTGAGTATTTATACAATAAGTTCGACACAAGCATGGGACAATCCCTCTGAATCATTTTAGGAATCAATTCATTGAATGAATTATACTCATTATGATCTTATACATATTTTTATAGCACTCTTGGGCAAAGGTGTCAAAAGTATTTACGTTCATTCCTCAAGTAAAAGTATAGATATTGTGATTTAAAAAGACTTAAGTAGAGGTTGAAGTATAAACTCCAGCTTTGTACCAAAACAATAAAAAAAGAATGGTTTTAAAACGACTTAAGATATAATAGTAAAAATAATGCAAGGAGAAAAAATGCATTGAAGTGGTTCAGGAGGACTAAGCAGTGTGCCTTTAACATTGGGCATATGGAGGATATTCCCCGCTATGTGTGTGTGTGTGTGTGTGTGTGTGTGTGTGTGTGTGTGTGTGTGTGTGTGTGTGCGTGTGTGTGCGTGTGTGTGTGTGTGTGTGTGTGTGTGTGTGTGTGTGTGTGTGTGTGTGTGGGCAGGGGGGTGAGGGGGGACAGGGACGGAGCACTGTTGCAAATTGTGAAAATCTGTGAGTAATTGACGCCCAGCTAAAAAGCTTTGTAATTAGTAAATAGATGCCAGAAGATGGTGCAAAGCAAATTCTTCTAGTAGAAGAGTCTAGCACAAAAATAGCGAATAGCTGAATCATGGAGGAGAGGTCCCCCCCCAAACCCCGTGCCCCCCAAAATTGTACAAACCGGCAAATGATGAATTATGCAGGTTCACTACAGTGGGAATGGGGTTATACTGACCTCAACTCCAGTGTGTCGGTGGGGAGAAAATATTGAGGACTTCTTCAATTCCACCAATATGTCCTCCAGTGAAGAAACAACGTTTAGGGTCTCCCATAGCTCTGTGTCGTGTTACAGTTCTCAAGAGCAAATTTTAAGGATCTCAGTCCATCTCGGAATCAAAGGCATTTTTACATATTTATTCTTGACGTTTTGGGTTTTTTTTTTTTTTTTTTAATAAAATTTATTATGGCTTGTCAGGACAATTCAGTTTTAAGTATGATTGAATAATTTGTAGAACCGACACAACAAATTTGCTTAGATATGAAATTAGTTTCATTGTACAATTCCCAAAACAACAATTACTTACAATCGACTTTTATTTGATGAGAACATAACTTACTCAACCACATTTCATACGGATGACGGCAGGGGGTCCGGGCGTCATGTACTCTGAGTGAAGAGATTTTGACCATTCTGAAGATCTAGTTTTGCTCTAGTGGCCAGGGGAGGCAATTGCACTCCAAAATATTTAAATACAACTCACTTAGAGGAAAAAAAAAATGTCACTCTGAAAAATTGCTCTATCAATTTTACTGTGTAGCAATGGGGGTTAGTGGTCCTCCTTTATTCATAGGGTGTGTTCCAGTTATGACTGACCACAGCCTCCCCAGAAAGGTCTTTTCAGGGAGTTTATTTCAAGAGAATCCATCAGGAAGTTGAACCTCAGTTTCAGGAGGAGCAGTTTGGTTTTTCTCCTTGTTATAGAAGAGCGGAGAATATTGATACTTGTCACCTGGTTGCTGTCCAACCAGTTTTAGGGTTTGGTCGGCATTACCAGCCGTAGGTCAGATTTGTTTCCAGCAAGGGATGGACTCTGCTATAAGGTTGTCCCTTGTCACTGATTTTGGTCATAACCTTTATGAACAGAATTTCTGAGACTTGAAGGGTCCAATTTGGCTCACCCTTTGCGATAGAAAAAGAGGCTTGGTCATTGGCTGAGGCATCTGGTTATGATGCCTCCCGGGCACCTTTTTGTTGAGATGTTCTGGGCACGTCTCAGACTAGGGAAGCTCTGTTCCTCGCCTGGTGTGAGAACACTCGGGATCACTGCTTAGGCTACTACCCCCATGAGCTGATCCCAGATAAGGGGAAAAATGGATGGATGGATGGATGGCATTTTTTTTCTCCAGATTTTTTTTAAGATCAGGCAAACACATTCAATCAGCCTATCTAAAATAGAGTCATCTCCTCAGTGAACCACCAGTGGAATGCATTGCATAAATGTGATATCAATATGTGATTTGTACTGTTCATCATTAATTCTGCATTTGTCTCTGATCAAAACCATTCCTAAACAATATTTATGTCACATTACCATTTGGATTGGTTTTGGGATTTATATACAGATTTACTGTGTGTATAATGTCAGTGATGGAAGAAGCCGGTGAAGTTTACAGATATTTGCATGGCAACTGATGTTTCCTGAATAGAAAATGTGACTGCCAAGTCTAACCTGTTGTTTGTGACAGGAATCAAACACTGGAACTCATTTTATCCCAATGTGAGCTGTGTGATATCAGATGCAGGAATGGCACTTCTGAGAAGACATTTTTTTTTCAAAAATGACTCAAACCTCAAATGGAAATAACGCACAGGGAGCCATTGTTTTATTTAGAGAGTATTTTCAGGATAAAGGCAACCATACATGATGGGTATCAACATTTTTTTTCATATTTGTCCATTAACTGGAGCCATCTAAGTCCATGAATGTTCGTGTTCAGTTCTGAGTATAATTCAGTGCAGTTTTGCACAACTGAACAAAAATGACAGTCATGAGCATATTCTAAATACACAGTCATCTCGCAGTGTTTTTTCTGAACATAATTTTGCTATACTGTGTGTAAAGCTTATAACTCAACAGATTAATATCTAGGTGGAGTAGTGTGCCATGTGGTTAGGAAATCTGCCTCACACTCAAAAGGATCTGGGTTTGAATCTCGGCTGCATCTCTCCGGAGTTACTTTGACCCCCTCCGATCCAATTCATTTTGGATGAAAACTTGAGTGTTTTGCGACATTTTGAAAAACTCAACATAAAAGGAGACGCGGGGATCATATTTCATCCAAACAAGTCCAACGAGAAACATGTATCCTTCCTGTAAAGAAACTGTGAGCGACCACAAAAATGTTTCATCCCTCAAGATCTCTTCTGGTATCACATGATTTTGTTGTGAAAACTTGCAGCCGAACAGCTTTAAAAAAAAAAAAACCTCCAACAACATGTGCCCAAACACTGTCACCGATATTACCGGGAATCTTCCATTCAGCACATGTTCGTTCAAACTGAAACGAATATGTGCACACATGAACAGTGACAAATTCAAGACATTTTTAAATGAGCGTGCACTGACATATGCGTGATTGTAGCCCTTCATGCCAAATCCGGACACACAAGCAGTTGACATCTGGTTAACATCCTTGGAGAAAGTCTCTGTCATGACTACCCTGTATCCCAGAATTCCCTAACTTCTGCCGAGATGTTTTCACAGAAACAGAGTGCCTGGACCCTGTCACCGTTTTGCCAAATACCTCAATTACACAGACGGTCTTAATTAAATCAGCTTTGATTGCCATTTCAAATGACGGGAATACCAAGGAGCTGGGGGTATTTCTTCCCCACCCATCTCTCTCTGTCTCATTGCGGCTGAATTGCTATGTACATTTTGTCGTGCTGCAGGTTTGTCATGTCTGGATGTGGTGAGTGACTGAGGGAGTCTGCAGATTATCTGGGGCCAGGCTCTAGATTGAGCCTGAAGAGCTTTTTAGCAAATGCCGGTCCCTGACATCATGAACGTATCGGGCCAGCAGGCGCAAACTCCACCCAAACGTATGCGCGCAGATTCATGCAAAGAGTGACATCTAGTCAAGAGGGGTACCACAGGCACACGGAGTTTATACCAGTATGACCGGAGCTGTGTTTTAACATCCACAGGTCTACAAAAGGTCTCTATATGGGTGTACAGATAATGTATGCGTGCGTGTGTGTGTGTGTGTGTGTGTGTGTGTGTGTGTGTGTGCGTGTGTGTGTGTGTGTGTGTGTGTGTGTGTGTGCGCCATTTGCTCTTTTAGTGTCTTTGCACATGTATGTATATATGTAATCCACTGCTCTAAGAACAATTTTACGCAAGTCTTTTTGTTTGTACAATCCCAAATACTGCCGTGATTGGATGTGGATATCAATCCTCCTTTTGCAGATGAAGGAGATGGTGTCAAAAATTCCAGTCCAAAACATGTGCCAATTTGGACAGGACCGAAACATGTGTGCCAAGGATGCTGCAGCTTGTTTCCAGCGGACACAAATAGGGTCCACATTTGGAAAGATTTTAGGCAACTCAGTCCCCTAATAATGTAATCAATTAAAGACTCTAAATTGTATTATCATAGTCTGTGTTTGACACAAATAGATGATGTACTGGTAAATATTTTATTGATGGCTCTTTGCCGGATTTCATCAGTGAGATTTAAATTCAAATCCCCTTCCAACTGCTTCGGAGGAAGAAGTGATGAGCAATTGATAATATGAATCATTTCATACAACTGGGACACACCAACCGATCGCTTCTTTACACACACACGCACGAACACACACACACAAAGCTGGGGAAACATATCTTTTTCTACTTAGAAGAAACTTCCATAAGTGACACACATGTCATTTAAAAGAACAATTACTCACTTGACCACAGTATTATTAGGGTGGTGCTTTTTTAAATTTCTTTTATCATGGCAGAAGAAGCCTCGGACCGCGTTTCATCTTCTTCCACTGAATGCTCTTCCTGAATCGCCTTCACCTGTTCAAAGATGAACTTTACTGATTGTGAATTCAAATCTCATTACAATGAATGCTGCTGCTGTAATATCCTGTTTGTTTTAGTTGTTGTTTTTCATTTTTAAAGACGCTCCAATGCAATAAATACTGTGCATACTATGCATTCTGCTGAACGTTTTTGCCACGTACATCAGAAATCTATGCGGCCGCTGTTAGAATTGTGATCGGAAGATGCGTGTGTGAGCTGGAACTTCTTTCTGGCTGCACACGCAACGGCTTTTTTTCTCCTGTCACGGACCAGACATAAAGCTTCATGTGGGCTTTTGAAGAGCATTTACAGTCAACAGTCACCTTCAAGTCATTCTGAGGTCTAATTAAGTCAGAGTAAAAAAACAGCACAACTATCGCAATAAGTTACGTACAAAGCCAGTGATGGTTGAATAGTGCGAGAAGCACAACACTGTCACAGATCCGTCCGCTCATCTACAGTATGCAGACGTACGTAACTTGAGTCAGCTTTTCTTCAAATTTTGAATGCGTAGCTTGCAAAGTCGTGAAGAAGGTTGGTCGTATCTGAAGATTCCATCGTATTCCTAAAATGCTTATTGCACACGTTGAATCCATAATAAGATGCAATTTGGTTGCAGAAGATTAGTTGACATTTCTCATTGGAATATATCTACCTGCATGTATTCGAACTTTTGGAAGTCAGCGGGTCTACTGCAGTTCAGATGGTATCCTGTGAACCCTCAGGATAAGAATTGAGCTGCGCCTCTTCTTTTAAGCGTTCACTCTTCACATAAGGACACCCAGAAGTGCACCCACATCCTCAATTTGGCTTCACAACGTGGAATCATGGAAAACCTCTTTGAAATGACCAAAAAAAGTTTCCAATGAGAAATGTCAACTTAATCAAGCAGAACTTAACATAACGTAGCTAATGTCGGTGTGCATAAGCACATTTGGCCAAAGCAAACTATCATTTCTAATTAAAGTCGACATCATTGTGTTTCAGTGCACTCCAGGAAGAAAAGCCCACAGGACTAAATAATTAGAATGACCTTGGAGATGCAATCAAGAGCTCCGTGTCCTCCAGCAGTTTACTTGCCTTTGTTCCACAAGACCATCTTAAGCTTTTGTCTTTGCAGCTCGTTCGACAAACCAAACAAAGAAAAGCAAAGTTGGAGCAGTGATTAGAAAAATCAACAAATCCCCAACAAGACATGAGCACATGAGCCTCCGGAACTCCTGGCCTCAGATTAGCTTCTTTGGAAACGGTGAGTCAAAAGGGTTTGAGGAACCGAGAGTGATTGCACGAAATGGAATGTGTAGACCAGAGCTATTTGATCTGCCATCATAAAGATCAGCCTCTTGCAAGTAACTTGATCATATCTGTCATGGCAATATCACTTCTGTTTTCTTTTCATTACACGGCCACTCACTGTGCGCTCAAGCCAAACAAGGTTTGGGTGTAAAGTCAACAGATGCACTCTTTGAGAGCAGCTAAATGAAGAGGGATGTTAGTTCAAATTATTCATCATCCTTGAAAGAAGTCGAGAGTCGCAACGTTCCGCATAATGGTGACAAGACATCTTCAGATAATCTGCACGCAAGAGGCAGAGGGCCTGGAAAGCTGGATCAGGAGGAGCAGTCGGGGACTTTTGGCATATGACACATTTTGGATACGTCGGCCCATCACAGAGACCAATGTGGTAAAAAGCAAATCCCGATGCCATGCGACTCTTTCCAATTGTGCCTGTAGTGTACTGTGGCGAAGGACACAGCACACATTTACAAGAATTCATTTGTACTTGTAAAAGTGCGCCGTTTTTGTTTTGTTCTTTTCTCTCTTCTTCGACCGGGGGTCGGCAGCACGCGGCTCCAGAGCCGCATGCTGCTCTTTACCGACATCTAGTGGCTCCCTGGAGCTTTATTAAAAATGTTTGAAAATGGAAAAAGATTTTGATAGTAGGCTAATATAGCTCAAATAGGTATAGATACATGTTGCAGCTCTGAAAAAGGAGAGCTGTGGTGTTGGTTTTTTAAAATGTACACTTTATTTATGCTCTTGACAAACACAGACACGTCTGAGTCTGACTCCGTGCCTTCTTTCTTCCCGTTCGACTTGAGAGGCATTCAAAGAAAGCCTCAGAAAAACGGAAATTAATATTATTTTACTTTATGTTAACTCTTTTGTTAAGCGCTTTGTTACAGCTGCTGCTGTTGTGAAAGCGCGATATAAATCAGCATGTATTGTATTGTACTGTATCATTTCACCGACACTAAGAAAAGCGAAAATAATGCACCAAAACAAAAACTCAAGCGAGGAAATTACAAAATAAATTCTATGGGGGCATTTGTGAACACACAACAAAGGAATGAATAACATCAACAATTCTGAGACAGTCCAGCCTCCTACATACATACAGCATGTGTTTCATTCATTGTAAGTTTTATAGAAGGCTTTTATTTTTTTGCGGCTCCAGACATATTTGTTTTTTGTTTTTTGTTTTTTTTTTGTCCTATATGGCTCTTTCAACATTTTGGGTTAGACCAACATTTAAGTTATGAAAATGTCCGGATGAGTATTTTATCCCCATCTGCGCTACACATATAAGTACAACACAAACATATCACTGAGCAGAGAATAAAAACAATAAATAAATGTATTGCATTACTTTACAGATGGGGAAATGGGTTTATGATTGTGCTTTTACTACCCAATTTCCCGCACCAATGCCTCACATGGGATGCTAATACATCGTTATGAAGTCATATTTAGGTTTTTTTTTTTCTTGGTTGCAAAGCTTTAAAAAAAGCTCCATCAGCCCGCGTCTGTTATGTTGTCCATTTTCAAAATGCGAGCCATGTTTCCTTGTCTTTGTTCATTTGAAGCGGACGGGTGACGGATGCATAAGTGCCGTGGCTCGGCACAGCCGTTACATGCCTCCGCCTAATTGTCCGTCCCTTCCCACACACTGCGTGCATCAGCACAGATCAGACAGCGTGTGCGGCGCAGACACACAGAGACTTTACACATATGCGTGAACCACTTTCAGATCTGTTTAAAGTTTGGCTGTGAACCGCTTAAAGATGTGTCTTTAACATGGCGTTGAGGCTGAATGGAGGGTGGGGGGGCACTCGCATATCAAAAGAGAGTCATGATGATCATAGCGGCGTATTAGGAACCAAGCAAATGGCGCTTGAAGTTTTCAAGGTAACATTACAGTTGTTAAATTGTGGTGACAGGCTTTCAAGGATTGTTTTGAACGATAGTCCCTCTAGGCCCTTAAGCCGTCCAAAGCGAGGTGAATATCTACCGAGGTGTTCACTGGAAGGGAACAATTTATTTGACAAATCGAAAAGCCAAACGTTCTCCCAGTGTTTTAAGAGAAACCAATACAGTTTTGAAGGCAAATAGAGCAATTACATGCAATTGATATGCTCAGGGGCCCACTTGCCAAACTGAAAACGGGTACGGGAGTCCTTGAATTCGTTTCCAACCATAATACGATGTGTGAAAAAGAAGAGTGTGGCCCTCTCATTTTAAAAAGGATGAGGAGATCTGCAAATTGTCTAATGTGAAAAACAAATTTTACGGACTTACCTTCTGAGAGACTCAAAAGAGACATTTTGAGCATACGTCATTTTGGCCGCTTGAAGTCGACTGTGGCAATTTCCAGCCATTTTAGGCTGCTTTTGTGAAAGAGCCAGCAGACACTCCACGCAGCCATTTTCTGTCTGGGCTTAGTTTGAAATGTAACTGCAATCAACCACAACAAGATTTCTGAGGCCTAGCGTTCATCCTTTCGAAATCCCACCAAACGTGAGTCGCTTTTGGAATTCCGGAGCGCCGTGCCAACTGCGAGCCGTCCTCTTCTCTCACAAGCACTGCGCGGAGGGCAATTTTCCTCCATTTGAACTTTGCAAAGCCGGCTCACCTGGAACCAATCAGTAACACAATCGAAGGGTCCTGACTTGAAAGCCCATTCCTTCTCTTTGATAGTCTCTTCTTCTTGGTAGCCTGCACGGAGCTGGAAAAAGGCCTTTTGTAATCTGCACACATGAGACAAGCGGGGATTGAGACAAGTCTTCAGCCATCAAAGTGAATTATGCAAATAACAGGGAAACAAAGCTCAGATACACTGTTTTCTTTGGCGTTCCTTTTCTGGGATGAGCATGGAAATTGCGCTTGCGTTTGGAAATTGTAACTGCTGGTGCCACCGTGCCATGCGCGACTTTCCGATGGGTGCTCGTTACGCTTATATTTTCTCTTGATGTCTCAACATCTGAGGTCATGTGAAACAATTGCCTCAATTTGGTTCCTCTGTCATTATACTAACCTTTATGCAACAGGTGGAAGCGCCCATTCAAAGCCACCCTTTCCCAGCCGTGCTCATGTTTACGCTACTCGCTGGTCTCGTGGGGCTAAAATTGGCAAGACGAGCAATTTGCATTTAACAGTTGATTTATCCTTTGGTAAAACGCGAAACAAGACCTTCCTTCCTTGACTACATAAGCCACAGCCTTGAGCGCTGTCTAAACTCAACAGGGCAGTTTAGTTCAATGTTGTCAAGTAGAACTTTTTTTTTTGCGTGTGTGTTCTGTTATCAAGTTGCATCTGTCCATTTTCAAAAGTTTTTCCTCATTCGGCTCATTTCGCCTCTGAAGTGGAACATCTCGCAGTTGACTTTGAGCTTGAGACGGGACTAGATGCAAACACAAATACACAAATAACCATTCACACTTTTCGACAATTTAGAGCAGGAGTCACCAATATGGTCCACCAGGTATCCTCCGATCACGTAAAAATAGCTTACCAGTGATGGACATGGTGATTTCCAAAGTATGTTGTCGAAGTGCCCTGATGAAAAAGTTGTATATATGAAGTGTACTTTAAAAAGTATACTCCAGTCTAAGTCAATAAAGTGTGCTTTTTCATACTTAACTGGCAAAAATCAAGTTTCAAAAGTATAAGTGTCTGTCTAGATATTTTTCAGTACAAGCCAAGTACACTTCAGGATATTTCTATGGGATTTATAAAAATCGAGTACTGTATTTAAAAAGTAAACTTAAAGTATACTGCCTCCCATTTAGTATAAAAAAGTCGACCTGAAGTATACTTGAATCAATTATTTTTTGTGATCACTTGAGAACGTAAACACACCCTGAACTGGTCGCAACATTGTCATCAGGCAGATTCTGAAACGAACATCAGAACTCTACGGAACACATGATGACCACTAAAATGACAACTGAAACCATTTATCAAGTTGCAAAGGGGACGCAAAAAATGTACATACACTTGGATGTCCTTCTATTAGAGAACCAAACTCGGTGGTGGTTGATAAAGAGCTGCTGTCCATCGGCCCATCTGAAAGAATGGATTAGAACAAACTGGTGCATGTAGCGAGCTGAAAATGAATCCCTTTAAAGAAAAGGCCCCAAAAAAAAAATAGCAATAATCATATCAGCAGCACACACTTTGTTGTCACACCCTCAAAAGAACAAATGTGTGTTTTTTTTGTGCAGTTCTTAGACTAGATTATTTACGTCTTCCTGCCCATGTGATTGCAATTGATCCATTAGCAGCAATTGAATTAGCAGTCAATGAGCAGAGCCTGTATGGTTCATGTGAAATGAAAAGAGCATTTGTTCTCTGAGCTGTGCCACTACAAGACATACAGCAAACTGGATCTGCTCATCGCTGCCTTATCCTGCTTGAGATTACACACACACACACACACACACACACA
>NW_017805139.1:828126-906483 GCF_001891065.2 Hippocampus comes
TATATATATGGGGGTCATGTAATTCATTATTTTACACCACCTGTTTGTCAAAAGGTTATACTGAACAAGAAACTAATGCTGTGTTTGACTTTTAGTCACTAGCATCCACAACGGTTTGTCTGTCAATTGCAGATAATTCTTTGTAAATCTACTGGTTCTCACATCGTTATGACCTACTGACATGAATTAATATCTTAAGAATGTTTTCTGGCTCACTCACCATGAGTGCTGCAAATGATCTGGTTTTCTCTTAAGTAAACTAATTAAAGAACCACAGCCCATTTTTGGCAGGTCTGACAGCAAAAGCCAACCATTCAATCATTTGATGGATCACACTGTTCCCAAGATGACATATAAATTCAAATGTGAAACACTTTTGGGCCATCTTATTATTTGGGACATTTAGGCCTTCGTGACACAATGGCGGCAGGATGGCATTACCATTGTTGGGCGTCACATCTGGAAACCTGCTCTTTTTTTGGAGGGGGTGAGAGGGTGTTGAGGATCTATCAAATCTGTCCCTCGGCAGCACTCAATGAGCTGACAAAATTATACAGTCTCTCATCAGTGTTTTAGGTATTTGCCAAGCTCTCATAAAATCTGTTTGGGGAACAGTCTGGTATGAAAAAGTATGACATTTTTGTCTTTAGTATTGCTTCTGGCGATATTTGAGTCAATGCGATTAAGGTTCTTCTCTCATCATGAACATCATAGTCCTTCATGACGTGCAAGACCCCGGACTTCGTAAAAAATACGTCCAGCTCTAATTGAAATCACTTGGTCTTCTGAATCTGGATGAACGGGTCTTTTGTTGCTGTTGAGATAGTTCGGAGAACAGGGACACAAAAAAACACACCCTTATACATGCATGCGCGCGCACACACACACACACACACACACACACACACACACACACACACACACACACACACACACACACACACACACACACACACACACACGTACACATGCCCACACACATAAGACATTCAATCAAATGCTTCTGTGGCACGGTCAATCAAACAGCACAATTGTCTGGACAGGACTTTTAATAGAGCTCTTATTTTGGATTTCATAGGACATTTAATAAAGTTATAGAAATGTGCCTAATTAATCGCCGTATTTATTTTAACTCTTACGCTTGACAGTGAGGCTAAATCAAATGATGGATCAGTGAGGGAGGGAAGACTTGCTCTCTTCGACATAAGATCTGACAGAATTAGTCATTCTCAATTAGTCAATGAATTGACGCCACAAGAAAGGTCTTCAGTGGGAATGTCTTCTCAAATTAAATAAAGAACATGACTCTGATTTAAATCCTTGAAAAGACTTTTTTTTTTTTTTAAATGTCCCCTTCATGTAGTTTCTGGGACATTCCAAGATATTAGACCGGTGAGGGATTGCTCTGTTGTCCTTTGCCACTGACCTCCGCTAGCAGGTCACTTGGGTTTCATAGCTGGTCAATGGCGCTCTGTTGGGCTGCTCATTGTCTTTGTAGCTCATCACTCCGTCACCAGAGAGCCTCGTCACTAACGTATTGATCATTTCCAATAAGCTAATACTGCTGGAAATATTGTGATGACTTCCCGAATTCGTTGTCTTTAATAACCGTGACCACTGTGCAATAAATACAAAACAAAGTAAATTGTTGTCATGATTATCTATGAGTATGAACAGCTCTCTGTATTGCTTTGCCTTGGCGATTTCCTTCCGTCACAGTTTCCAAGCCAACTTGGTTATGACAGCGCTATCACTTGACAAAGTACTCTCAGTTCATTTTTAAAGCAAGCCTCAGTCCCTCAGAGACGTTATGGTTTCTCAGTCGGCTTCTTTTCTCTCCTCCAAACTACTGTTTCTGATTACAAACAAAGTGATTTGTGGTGGTCTTGAATCTTTTAATGTAGCGTTCTCTCAAAAGTGCAGCCAATCAGCAGCCAGTGGAAGACCACTTGAGTAAATGCAAGTCATCCACCAAATCAAACAATGTTATGCCACTGGGGGTGCGTGTTTTAGTTCTGCCTTCACGGATGACACCGCTGTGGATATTCCTTGACATCTGTGCACATGTTCAGGAGCGGCCGTGCTCTTTGACCCCTGCCTGAACATCCCACATGCTGGTGTGTCCCTCTTCGATGGCGTCTCGATGATGTCCAGCCGCCAGGGTTCGTAGGTCACAGTGATGACAGCGAGCACCTTGTTGCAGAACTCTGCCCACCAAAATAAACACAGGAGGATCTGATCCAGCCCCCCCACTGTCCAATATGTCCCCTTTTCCGCCTCTGACTGAAAAGCAGAGATTAAATGCCATGGGCATGGGTTGAGGCAACAGATGCGTGTCTTACTTTGTTGTTGTTGATGTGAATACATAAGGAGAATGTGGCTTTACATCAACGGAAGGAGACCCATTTGCTTTTGTCAATACATCTGAAATCCTGTTCAAGCAGATCATCACTTGCTTGAATTGAACACAGTGAGGCAATAGACAGTGAAGTGGCCTAACTGTATAATTCCTAACCACGAGAAATGATGTTGACAAAGCAGCCATTAAACAACAACGATGTACAATTACAGGTACAGAGTCATGTACTGTGTTTGGATTGCAGCCCAGAGCAAAACTCGAAGTAGTGTAATTCTGTAACCCCACGGACTCCATTTACTTCTGGATTTGTACAGTAAAGTATCTTGGCAATAACCGCAGTTGGAAAACCATCTAAAACCACGCCAGATATATTAGGGTTTCATATCTGCTTTCATTTTGGAAGAGTTACGGTGGGCAATTGAAATTCTAGTCACCAGATTAAGGCAAATATGAGGCGCTGGTGATCTTGACAATCTCTCACTGTCGCACAAAAGAGCGCACAGCGTTTGTAAATGAAAGAGAGCGGCCTGATTGGCCGCCAGCAAACATCAATCTTATTCTGAAAGAATGACTCGCGCTTCAACGCTTGGCAGAAACATCTCTTCAGTGGCTTACCAGACCTTGGCAGAATACATTCCAAATGACAGTCACTTGCACACAACTGTCACACAACCGTCAGCCTTGTAGAAACTCGACTATTTTGGCAGTCTCGCGGTTCTTTACGTTACTGGCAAGGGGTCCAGGGTGTACCCTGTCTCCCGCCCACAGTCAGCTGACATAGTCTCCGGCTCACCAGTTACTCGGAAAAGAATAACCGGCGGGAAGTGGATGGCTCCCCCCGTCTCTTTATGAGTGCAAATCATCACTTCAATATGCTTTGTCAGGATCCTCAGCACATTTGAGGCTAATGAGGCATGAAAAGTGGCAGGCTTTGAAAGAACTCCAGTTCAATTCGAGAACTCCGTCTCAAACCAAAGGACATATTCCGTGTAAAGTGATCCTGATTAGACGTGAGAACGATCAGTTGAAAGCAATTGTAAAACAAAAAAGTACTCTTTGTATTTCCGTACAACCTTTTGACAATTAACTGCGTCTAGAATCGATTGCCAGTAGTATGACGCTTAAAAAATAATCTTCTCTTCGCATTTTCTTTCTCCACAGTTCTGTTGTCATATCAACAGCTAAAATGATTTGTATCCATTGTGTTGGGCCTCATGTAAGCAGTATCGCGTGTACTAGTATTTCACAACAGTTGCTACATCTAACCTATTTTGTAATGCACCATATTGTACACCAAGAATTTTGACACCAAACTTTTAACTGGCGCTGTAACAATTTGTCTTTGACCAATCAAGTGGTATTGCTCCACTAGGTGGCACTATTTCTCATTTTCTCTCTCTCTCTCTCTCTCTCTCTCTCTCTCTCTCTCTCTCTCTTTCTCTACAGAATGTTATATACAACACAGAAGTGCTTCACTTGTGAAATTAGCAAGTACAAACAAGCTCACAAATTCACAATTCATAACAGTTGCAGATTTTCGAGTAATTACTTGAGCCCTTTGTTTGCCATTCAGCCTTGGGGACATGACTGACATACGACTTTAGGTCAATTGTTTTTTCTTACCATAGAAATGAATGGGCCCAGTGGGCAAGTGGTTAGCGCGTCAACCTCTTTCGATCCCGGCTCCGGCCTTCCTGTGTGGAGTTTGCATATTCTCCCCGTGCGTGGATTTTCGCCGGGTACTCTGGTTTCCTCCCACATTCCAAAAACATGCATGGCAAGTTAATGGAACACTCTGAATTGTTCCTGGGTGTGAGTGTGAGCGCGAATGGCTGTGTGACCTGCCATTTGCTGGCAACCAGTTCAGGATGTCCCGCGCCTACTGACAGCTGGGATAGGCTCCAGCATGCTCCGTGACCCTTGTGAGGATAAAGCAGATCAGGAAATGGATGGATAGATATGAATGAGCCTGATAACCACAAGTGACCAAGCAAGTGAACAGGTTAAATAATTCAAACATTTTTATTGACCAACCACATCGGGTGTATAACTAAAATTTGAATTCAGTTGTGAAGTTCTACATTGTATCACAACCGATTCCTCTTGGCTGTTATTTACGGAACACATGATGACCACTAAAATGACAACTGAAACCATTTAACCATTTCTTGTTGAAAAAGAAAATGGAGTACACTGTACAGTAAGATCTGAGAATACATTTCAAGACATTTTCTGGTTGTTAGTAACCAGGTTTTTTTTCCCCACTCCATTTTGGACCAATGCCAACATTTCCTCCATTAATTATTCATTACGAGAGAAATAAATAAAACACAGTAATAGAGCTGGGGTTTAGTTCCCCTCGAAGCATCTGGACTTTTACAAATACAGGGTGGTAGGGAGGGAGACAACAAATTACTGGACTTTTGTGTAATTTATTCCAAATACACTACCCTCTCGAGATTGCAGCCTGCAACCTATTTGCACTACATCTTCCCTTAGAAGTGGTTGGAGCTGGCTGAGCTGCCGGTGGCTCTGGAGTCTTTTCATAGCGACGTACATTGCAGTGGAATAGGATCCCACACTACTTTGCTTACCACACAGGGATCCTTAAACAAGTAAACATCTCAGTTTTGGTGATGGTGCAAATTATTTGACTTCAGAAGAACTTTGAGCAGTTCACGTAAATGGAAACGCTCTGGACATAAACACTTCTACTCGCATGTTTGGATAAAACTATTTAATAGAAATTAAATGAATGACGGTATTGGTCAGTGACTTTCACGCAGGCATTGCGGGTTTAATTCTTACTCACCGACGGTGTGAATGTTATCGTTAGCGGTTGCTTCTATTTGCACCTTTTGTCTTATTCGTAACATTTTTATCCCTACGTCTTCCGCTAGATACTATACTTTATTTTTGTGCACTGGTAGCATAACAATGGTTCACTAGTAGAGCAAGAGCATGTTGGAAGTGAGGCAAAACTGTGTGCTAATGTTGACAATGAGTCGTGCTACTGACATTAAAGAATTGAACTGGTTCACCTGGATTTATTCATTTTTACAATACAATTAAAAGTAAGTCATTAATGTGATAGCGGTTACATGAGTGTCAATGTTTTTTGGTGATGAAATGGTGACCAGTCCAGGTTGCAGTCTGTCTTTCGCCGAAAGTAAGCTGGGATAGACTCCAGTTCCCCGAACAGGATAAATTGTGCAGAAAAATGGTTGGATGGAGGCTCTGTTTAAAAAAATACTGCAAATCACAGCATCCCCCCCCCCCCAAAAAAAACGCTTTTTTTGAATGTCTGTAAATAAAACACAACCCTGTGAAGGTAAAATAGTATTAATATGCACTTATTCATCTTTGAAATATTTTTACTTACTTTTGACTGGAATGCCTTGAGATTGGATCTTGTTAGTTCCGAGCGGGATGAATGTTCCCTACTTTGCAGCAATCGAGAGTTCAAAATAACTCGAGAATTTGTCACCAGGAAAATATGCCCCCTAGGGGCTGTAAGCAGCTTTGGGATGACATCAGACGATTCTATGCTTTGGAAGTGCTGTGATCTTCAGACGAAGTCATGACGATGGTGATCTCTACTGTTTTTTTTTTGGGTGCATGATCTCATCTTTGATCTTCGAGTGGAAAAAGTCCAGTAATCAGAATCAAGTGTTGGGAGTTACACAAATAATAGCTCCCTGAACAAGACACACATTTTGTTCGTTTGTTAATCCAAATCCACATGTATTTTTTTTTTTTATTCTTGTTTTTATTCTTTTTTGGAGCAGAATAAAACTGAGGTCAAGATTTGATTCTATTCCCATGCAATACTGTGTATGGCTTATAAACCAAATGCTTAAATGTTACTGTGATGGCCCTTTTTGTTATTAACTACACCCTCTTTTCAAGTCCGTAGAACTCTCGGAGCGCTTTGAAGGCGGGCTCAGACATTGATGACTGCTTCATTTTGGGTGGTGTACACGCTGCGATGTGCTGTGAATATGATGAAGAAGCAGAATGCTTTCAACTGATCCTATCAGCAAAGGAGCAATCCCGCCGTCACCCGCAGACGACAGATGGTCACATATGGGAAGCATTTTTCAAAATCTTGATGAACGTTCATCTTTGAAACTGTATATTGAGAGGTGGGACGGGCTTGGCAGCAGCGCTTCCAGGGCTTCTGCGCTGTGTGACTCGAGAATAGTAATGGAGACACCAAAGGCAGATGGAGAATAACCCTGAACTCACTCCAAACTATTGTACTTGGTTGAAGGCACTCTTGCATAAATTGATAATCATTTAATGCCTGTACGCTGAGCTTCTCTGCATAAATTGAGGGAATTGAAAAATATACATTCGCAATGAAGGGCAGAAAGGAAAGCCAAATCGTGTGACTTTTTGGAGATTAAACTTAGCACCGTTGAAGTGTAGAACATGGATTTGGTCCACTTGGAATCAATATGCACTGTCTTTGAAACAGCCATCCATTCATTTTCTAATCCGCTTATTCTTATGATTCTCGTGATTTTGTGGAGGTTTGAAAACACACCTTGTAATTTTTCACTCATCGTCCATCCATTCGTTTTCTGACCCGCTCATCCTCACACGGGTCGCGGGGCGTGCTGGAGCCCACCCCAGCTGTCTTCGAGCAGTAGGCGGGGGACACCCGGTACCGGTTGCCAGCCAATCGTGAGGCACACAGAAACAAAACAACCATCTGCGCTCACACTCACACCAAGGGACAATTTCAAGTGTTCCATTAACCTACTATGCATGTTTTTGGAATGTGGGAAGAAACCGGAGTACCGCAAAAAAACCCACGCAGGCACAGGGAGAACATGCAAACTCCACACAGGAAGGCTGGAGCCAGAATCGAAACTGCACCGATGCACTGTGAGTCCGATGTGTTAATCAGTCGGCCACCATGCCGCTCGTCTTTGAAACATTACCATGTAAAGTGATGTGTTCGAGCTCCTTCCACAGCACGTGTACGATTCAGTGTTTGTGATTGCAAAGATGGTCAACTAGTCCAATATTGCTCTGCAGCATACACCAAGCAAAACTCAGGAAGGAAGTCAAAAATGATTTGTTTTTTTTTCATTTGCATTTTAATTAAATTCACAAAGAGTCACTTTTTTTCTATTTCCTCTTTGTTCACATAATTAGATCAAACACTCTGCTGACGCGCTTCATGTCTGCCACTCATGTGATTCTAATTTCAGCGCCATGCAGAAATCTCCCGTAGTATTTCAAATAAATACGCCCCAATCAAATTACAGTCAATTCCAGGGTCTCAAATAATAAAGATCACAGGCACTAGTTTTGTAGAACGCGCACGTGCGCTCGGGCATCAAAACTGACACATCTTGATTTTCGTGCAAGTGACGCCTCCTTTAGTGTGTTTGGGAATTTGGCAGACCAAGCTGCACCATGCTGAGCCTTCTGGCGGACAGAGGGCATTTTCTTTGACACATGAAAATTTGGTAGCTGAAAGTAGGCTAAACATTAGACCGGCTCCAAGCACGTCAAAGTCATACAAAGGAATGTACCGTATTTTTGATCGATTTGATCGAGGCGCAGGCAGACAGATTCTGAGCTCTCCAGACATGTGCTGTGGCTGTCATCGTGTATCATTCATAAAAATGACAAAGCAGATGCTCTTGCCATCTCAAACATAGTGAAGAAATGCTGAGAAGAGGCTCAATGTTGCACTCACTCCTCCCTAAAAGGAATCATTAGCATAATAAGTTCAGAATGGATTTCAGCAAAGAATTAATTACAAGTAATAGTGTTTGAGAGTGTGTGACAGAATGACTTATTCAGGTGTTTGAATGCCAATGGATTCATAATAACTTCTTGCATCTAAAGAAATTTTATTGTCATGATTAAAGCATGTGAGTTTGATTGAGCAGATTGTAGTAGATCAGGGGTGCCCATTACGTCGATCGCGATCGACCAGTAGATCGCGGACTGGTCCCAAGTCGATCGCGAGGGGTGTAGAGGAGAAAAAAAAAACAATCATTTGTGTGTCTTTGTGCATTTTTTATGTTAATGTACACTGCACCCAAATCATCCTATCAGTCCCATTTTCACAAAAAGTATTGAAAAAAAAATAAAACAAAATAAAGCAGGTAAATCTTTAACCTACGGTGGCGCGTGACCTGCGTCACTGGAAGTTGTTTGCGCTTAGCAGTCTGCAATTGCAGCTTGTGATCAGAGCTGTTGAACAATATCTTTTATCGTTATCATTATTCTCATTCAGAGTTTGTTTCGTGTACAATTCAACGAGGGCACGGGCAAAGAATAGGAATTAGATGGCCGACGGAAGCACTTTAAAATGGTACGTGTGAGCTACAATAGTTAACAGGCTGCTAAAGTGCGTCGCATGCCTCTGTGTCCGGCTGTTGCTCATCATGGTGTGCATGTGTATGTGCGTGCGCAGTAACGGGTCGATCGCGGGAGTTTGGTTCATCGAAAAGTCGATCTTTGGTCCAAAAGCTTTGGGCAACCCCTGTAGGAGATGGAAAAAAAAAAGTGTTTACATTATGTGAGGATGTGAATGGACAAGTTGATGCCAAGCACTCTATTTTTGTACAAGGCGCATGCGCAAATGCTGGCGTGTTCTGATTTTCATGCAGGTCCAAGGCTCGCTCCACCGGTTTACCACGTTGGCAGACCACTCTGCGCCACACTGGCTGTACCGGCGCAACCTTTGACATGCACCTGCCATGGCTAACAATTTGGTGGTTTGTGTAACCTTATGACTGCTGGGACCAGGTCGAAATGTTTGGCGCAATCTGGTGAATTTGATCAGTGCACAGGCAGACAGGCAGAAAAGCATCAAGGTTTTTTTTTTTTTTTTTTTTTTTTTTTTGGTGTGTTTTCTATTGGGTAGTGATACAAAAGCTAGTTTTGATTTCTTGACAAAAGGGGAGATGCAAAACAATTGTTGACCTTCACATTTCATGATGACAAGCTGTAGTGTGACCAGATGTGACATGAGTTTAATGCGTGCCAAAAATACAGCGGAGGCATGCCTGTGGTGGACATCCAACACCACAGTTGAGCCCATTGCAATTGTGAAATATTTACTGTTGTTTTCCCTGTGGGAGGGGCTGACAACCATTGTGCCAGGTTTGTCTCTTCTTTTGACCACTGAAAAACTGTTTTATAATGTCTGCTTTTTTCACCAACTGCATTCTCTTGTTTTTTGGAGTTGCTTCACAAAACTGTGCCGCACATCCAGCCGATGATGCACAGCTGGCAGAGAAAGGGTGTTCTTGTCACTTGGAAAGTCTTGTTTTTTTGTTTTTTTTTTCGTTAATGAAATAACATCAGTTTTGTGGCTCTCCCTCCTTCCTCAAACCTCCCTCCTTCCTCTTCCGCTTTCCATTTTATGCTCCTTTAGATTTCTGAACAAAAGCCATCTGGTCATGGTGTATTAATGCCCGTCAAAGGCCTCAATCAGCTTGCTTTGCCACAGGCCAGAGTCAAAACGGAGGCTAAAGTTTAATGTTTAGTGAGGATGTGGGTTGACGGCTATATATCAGTATCCTTGTGTTTTCTTTTGGACCCCCTCATTCACAAATATCTTACAAATTTGGCTGGAGAACGGATGTGAGCAGAATACGCATTAAAAGGCCATGTTAAGGCCACAGGCTGTGCCAACAGGCTCACTCATTGTGCCCTTAGGACAAAGACTTGATATGTTTGCCTGCAAAAGCACAAACCTTTCACAAAATTTAAAAAAAAAAAAAAAATGACACTGGACTTCCTACAACATTGGTCACGGCTGTTTGTTAACACAGTAGAGTTGTACAGACGTGTCCGGCAATTAAAAGAAAAATACACAAATACATTTCTATTTTATGAATTCCTGCATTTACATTTCCAAAACATTTTCCCCTCTTTTGTTAAATGTCACAAGTCTTTTTATGTGTATCGAAAATAAACAGGAAAACAGATTGATGACAAATGTAGTTCTCGCTACCAGTACCAAATATTCTTTGGTAAAACGACATCATTATTTTTGTCACATGAATACATTTCTTCATGAGACTACCCCGATGTGATTCTGAGGAACAGATTTCGACCAGCTGTCTCCCAGTGAGGTAACAAAACCTTGAAAAATAACCCTACACTCATCACAACTTTCATTATATTACAACGTTTGGCTCATTGGATGGTGGAAAATGAACCTAATGAGGACAAGTAGTGTTGAAAATGGATGCAAGGATAAAGGAGGAAAAAAAATATAAAGATTGATTGCACAAACCTTTTGCAAGCTTTTCTTCACATGAAAAGAACTGCTTCAAAATGGCATCGCGAAGGAGGATGTTTGATTCTAGCAGGGATGGACACTACTTGTCCTCATTAGGTTAATTTTCCACCATCCAATGAGCCAAACGTTGTAATATAATGAAAGTTGTGATGAGATGTAAGGGGCCACAGTTTTTCATCAGTACTACTGGGGGGGCCACATAGGACCACGTACTTCCGAATCAGCTGTATGACAAATTTTCTTTTAGACTACTGAAAGTGACTCAAAAAACTGCTTATGGGTGAACTTTACTTGAGTGTCACATAAACATGTTGTTTGTATGCACGATTGCACGTTTGGCAGTGTTTTGACAGGTTGTATTCTACCTCTTGCCCAAAGTCATTTAGTATGTATATTGTCCTACTCCAAAAGAAAACATTTAAAATAGGTATGTTGCTTGCAAGGTGAGGGAGAATAATTCGTGAAGGATCCAGTGATTGAAAATATAAAATATATTCTGTCTTTTTTTCTTTTTTTTTAGGTTGAAGCTGCTCGACAGATTACACAAGATTGAGGTCTTTCACTACTTTGAGTCATGCTGCTGACATGCAGAAAGTAATTCAGTGTCTGTTTGACGGTAATCGGTGAAACATATTCTCTATGTCTTGAGGTTTTTTTTTTGTTTTTTTTTATTGGAATTTAAGGCTAAAGTTTGTCAATGTCAGCTTGTTACAGGACGACAAAAGTAAATAGATATCTTTTTACACCCTGTTTTGGATGCTATCTTTCAACTGTTCTTTTTTTGTCTGTCATAATAAATACAATTGTATATTGTATGGCATACACCCCAAGATATTAACACCTTAACATTTCAATGAACAAATGTAGTTGCGGAATTAATTATAGAAGCAGACTGTATTTGGTTATGTTTCCTGGCTTCACTTTGGGCAAGCACATTATCATATATATCTGGCATTATTCTGAATGAATGATCCACCTGGAATATATATATTTTGTTTTCTCTGACTGATATATGTATCTATCCACTTTCCAAATCCTGTTCCATGTTGCAGGAGACCGGATCTGATCCCAGACGACTTAAGGTAAAGGCATATCCAGCGGCTTAGGATGTGGCCATTGAGTCGAAATCGGGCCATTCATGTGAGCCATCCACCCCAAACGGTGATAGATTTATAACTAACATATTTTACGATGTTCAACTTGTCACTTTAGATCTATTTCAACTAATTGCATGAATGTTTGGGGTCAAGCGAGGTTGAGCAAAAAAAAAAAAAAAAAAGTGAAACCAACACTCAGCAATCAGAAGTTGCTGGTTATTGTGCAGGCCTGTTGATTTGTTGCTCTAAGTACTGCTACTATAATTTTTTTTATAGTATGCAGCTTATGTTGTTGACAGTCTAAAATGACCATGACATTCATCGTTGTAAACCTCTGACCGCAGTTAGAAAGAAAAGATTTTAGCTGGAAGAAATTAGTTCATCATCTGTGCAGGTGGTTTATATCACTGCATTGCGACAAGTGAGTCATTTTGATACTGAGAGTCATATTGAGTAAATCAAATACATTTTTGTACCAATGTAGAAAATAACTGCACCTTACTTTAAGTCTATCCATTTATTTTCTATGGCAGTTGTCATCATTCGGGTCACTCCAGCTGGCTTTGAGCGAGAGGTGGAGTATGCCCTCAACTGGTCGCCAGTCAGTCACTGACCAAATTTACTCTTCACTTCACACTTTGTGTCTTTAATTAATTTCTTAACATTTAAAGAAAATAATAATAATTAAAATTGGGAGGACGTATGAGTATGTGTAAAAAAATAAATTATAATAAGCTGGGGATGGAACATACAAATTCATAACAGGATGGCTCGAGCAGAAGTATTTTTAAAAAAAAAAATCAGATGTGCATGTCATTTCAGATGATTAAATTCTGAATCTTCTCTAGCACATCAGGTTTTCATAATAGTGATAATAATAATAATAATAATAATAATAATAATCATAATAATCATAATATAGTACTTAGTAATAAAGGGTTAGTTTTTTTCTGAAATGTCATTGGAAGGTTTTATAGAAACATATCTGAAAAACCTGATGTGCTAGTCAAAACATTTTTTAAAAATCAGCATCAAACATTTTTTAAGGAAGCATAAAACAATCTCTGGATAACATTTTCTGTTGACCAGGGTTTTTTTTTAATTTTTATTATTATTTCTCCTAGCCAATCTGGGGCACATTAAATAATATTTTTTTAAGGAATGTCACTAATAACAATGCTTCACATTCATTAATTACTAACAAAAGACATGTGCCCTGCCTAATTTTTCCAAATTATTATTGGTCACAGCATACACGCACACGTACTTCAACTAATGTAAGCCTCTCTTAAAATATTGCCTTGACAAAGACAACACTGGTCAGTTTTGCTGTCCCCAGAGAGGTATGAAAATAATGTTGTAGTGCATGTGGTTTGCTCCGCATCATAGTGAGAGCTGTTTCGAATATTTCTGAACCATTATAGCAGTGCAGTGCTACATAACATAAAAACACATAATTTGCAATACCTAATTGTTCTTTAAAAAAAAGAGAGCGAGAGTGTTGAGCACGAATGTGCGCCTACTAATCGCATGCATCTGACAGGGGACCACAAATGTATGTATAGTACCGAAATAAATCCCTTGAATGCAAATCAAACGAATCAAGTCATTAAATCCTCGTGGTTCCGACGTATGTGAGGCTCCGTGTCGAGAGGCCGGTGGCCCTTAATGAAGCATGAAATCGTGTTCCTCCCGCCATCACTCACGGGATGTGTTTTTGTCTCGCCACTCAATGGATGTCACGTGTCACGCCCTTTTGACAACAGCCCCCCTTTTCGGCCCGCAATAGTTTCCCCACTAATAAGGGTCCCAGCGCGTCGTTGTCACCGGCACTCGGCATAAAACTCAGCGGCGGGAGGTCATCCTCATCGAGTCCCTTCTCTTCTCCTCCTCATCCTCAGACCTAAGGGGGGTGTTTGCTCAACGACAGTGTTCCTGGAAAAGTTCTCAATGGTTCTATAACCAAAGCCAGCTGCTGTAGGCCCATGCTTGGATGTGTGCGTGCGTGTGAGTTATAGGGGAGGGGGTATGAGCGTGTGCACGCACTTGTGTGCGCGTGTATGTGCAGTTTCCCTTTTCAAAGAGAGAGGGAGAGAGTGAGAGAGAGAGAGAGAGAGTTTTTCACCTTTTTTTAAAGGCATGAGCGCCGAGACCTGCAGCCCATACAGCGACATGACCTCCATGGATGCATTTTATAGTCCTTCTGCAGTACAAACTCGGGACCAGCAAACGGAGCACTTCAGGACGTTCCCATCCCCTGACACCAAATACAGCCCCGCTGCTTTCGTGCAAGCCCATAAAGGTCACGCGTACGGAGACAAACCGCGGAGTCCGTTCCAGCAGGAGGGCCGCTCATTGGACGCCGTCTCAGCAGCCGATCACGCTACTTTCAGCAAATTCCACCTCTTTACGTACAGGACCTCCTGTAAAACACCTCCAGAGGAAGGTGAGCGGCATCGGGAGGGCGGGCACGACGCAGCGATCCTTCCCTGCTATGGTGAGTGGGCCCCGGCTTCATATCTCCGCACAGCGCGCTCTCTTGAAATAACGAAATGGGGTTGGCGGAGGATGCTGCAATGCGTCTCAGTGAATTCAAGAAATGTTGCTTTGACATGCATCATGAATCTCCCCAAACTTTTCTGAGCGTGATCCAGAGAGGCGCGTCATCTTTTTTTTTTTTTTTTTTACCCCCAAAGATCACGTTGCCTTCATCGAATTTAGCGTTCGTGAAATACGATCATCGCCATCACAATCAAGAATTATATCGAACAGGGAATCGCACAATTGATTTCTCGCGTTTTCGGGTATTTTCGTATTTTCGTGGTGTTACTTTGCTCCATGTTGGCCCCACTTTCGTTTAATTGCACCGAAATGGGACACGGATGAGGGGGGGAATAAAACTTTGACCCTCGTTTGAGGATGAACAGCGAGGACCAACTGCAGAGAGACGAATCGTGTTACCGGGAAGGAAAACACCAAATATAAACGTGACAACGTGACATGAAAAATGGGGGAGAAATCCGTCATAATATAATTGGATAAGATGGTTTAAAATTGATGCTCGTTTTAAAAAGGGCCACAGCCAAAGAGATTCTAGGGAAGGAAGCGCAAAAAAAATTTTTATTCACCCCGTTGTATATTTCTTTAAATGTAATTAAATTGCACAGATCGAAGACGTGCAGGTACAATGTGATCGTGCCTTTTACTCGTTCCGATGGATGGATACTCCCTTCACGCCTTTTCTTCTTTTTCTTTTGTGTAAAGTTAAATATGAGACCAAAATAGACATCAGTTGACAAAACTGATCAATATATGGGCGTTTAGAAAAAAAAATCACAATATTAAAATCATAACAATCAATAGCAGTTTTTATCATTCTTAATTTATGACGGCAAAAATATTAATAATTTGTCTTTGTAAAACTGTTAAAGGCTATATATTAATTCACGTAACCAGTGCTCCATCAATTGAGGCCTTTTCATTGTGAAAGGCATCTTGATTATATTATTTTATTATTCTAAAATTGTGCAGTCTCAAGGTAACTTTTAATGTCCGGTTGAAATAACTAATATGTTTTACTATATTGAATTAATACAGCATTATTATTATACTAGACATAAACAAAGTGTCAGCCTTTAGTGAATAATGTTATTGCACACATTTATAATAGTGTATAACATTTCAATTACAGTTTCAAATGTTAGATTATCATTACCATCGATTCCAGTCAACCTCTTCCATATGTTATTTTATTTGAATGATTCAGAAATGTATTCATCGGACCTCATTAGGCATTAACAAACCCTGGCGAAATTGTTTAACTTATAAAGACCACATGTATGTCACAAAAAAAAACGGTCAAATTTACAATAGGAAAACCCATAAAAACAATACGTTATTCAAGATGGTTCCTCTGCAAAATGTCCACTTCCCCCCTAGTTTATTAGTCTTTAGAATTAGCTTTCAAGGAAGGAAAAAAAATTCAGCTGCCCTCAAACATGTTTATCTGAAATGCCCACCTAAGTACTGTTTTTCCAGCGCCCCTTTATACCTGTAGTTACCAGCATCACATTGACTGAGGCAAACCGATCAGGCAAAAACTCAATCCACGTAGAGTTATAGTCACACTCTGTATGTTTTTTGTTAGCATATGCACAGCAAAAAAAAAAAAAAAAAAAGCTCAAAGTCATGATTCCCTGTAAGCCGCCGTCTTTGTGATCCTCAAGAGACGGCACGTTTCTTCGTTTGATGTGTCCGTGTCTACTCTCAGCGTGACCTTTAGCTTCCTGTCTCATCCGTTAGGGGTCGCGGGCTGCTTCCCCCGCGCGCACACACACGCGCCAGAGAAAATCCGTTTGAGGCCCCGTAATGTCATCGCGTCGATCTTTGCAACACTTGGGCTCCAGTTTGACATCAACATTTAACTGCACCCATATTTTCTTGAGGATTGTCAACTATATGTGAAAATAACGAGTGATCACCGTCACAATAGCAATGCTCTTTGAAATATTAGACAGAAGACTTGATCCTGATATTACTTCATTTTATTAAATACAGCCAAGTTATATTTTGAAATTATGCGTACTGAAAAAAAAACAAACAGTTCCATCGAAGCAAAAAAATATTTCAATTTACTCTTCAAGGCAGAGCATGTTACTTGATAACTTGACAGAGTTAAATTTGTTGTTTTCTAGTTTTTCGAACCGAACCTATTTCATTACTTTGACTGTTCGAGCCCATCTGCGCTGATGTAAAAAGCTTTCCATGTACTGAGGTATACTCGGCTCTTTGAAGATAAAGTGCATCAAGTTTCTCTT
Source organism: Hippocampus comes (assembly GCF_001891065.2). Classification (NCBI taxonomy): domain Eukaryota; kingdom Metazoa; phylum Chordata; class Actinopteri; order Syngnathiformes; family Syngnathidae; genus Hippocampus; species Hippocampus comes. The sequence goes on from NW_017805139.1 coordinate 844,681, forward strand.
AGGACCTGATTTTTCACCTCTGTGGCCCTCCGCCATCTTTAAGCTGCTGCGACCGTCCATTTTGCTGTCCTGCAACGGCCTTCCAAGCTGTTTGGATGGAGCAGGCGGTAATGGGAACCAGCCACATGGCCCAGACAACTGAGCCACACTTTAGTATGTCCGTGACATGAGTGGAGGTGACAAGGACTCAGGATCGTTTTACCATTTGGTTCCAAGCATTGGCAGGCCAATTTGCATTAGCGCCCGATTTGCATGGCCCGGTGAGAGCAGCAGGGCAAGGAGCAGTCCAGAACTTTCTCTGCTCACTTTACTGTCACTTCCCAGCTGAACAGCACATGTATTAAAACAAAAAAAACCAAAAAACTTTCAGCCTCTGTAATTATTATATCCAGTGGAAATGTCTCTAATATGTTTTGATTTTTACCTAAAGAGTCAAGTATAGGATACGAGGTTGTTTGAGGTCTTCCTAGTGGAATTCCTCCCACAATAAAAATTGAAGTGCAGTAATAGACTATGAGTGAAGAATTACTTGGTGTGTTTTCAGGCCTCCACAAAATCAATAATTGAATTGAGTATTTTTAACAACTTCAGGAAGTGAGATGGAAATTGAAGTAGCTCAGACATGTGCTAAGAGTGAGTGTCCGCAGAATTTTGTTCGAAACACATTATAATTTGTTTGCCCCCCCCCACCCCCCAGAAATACTAGCCTAGAAGAGAAGTGAAGAACTATTGATAAATAACCTTTCCCACGCAATGGTGAAAAAGTCTTTTATAGGCCAAGTGCAAAAGGATAAATTAAAACACTGTAAGCAGTAAAGTACTGGAAAACAATTCGTCCAATATTATAAAATAAAATTCGCTAATAAAATACAGTACAAAGAAGCCATGGTTTAAAACGATCCAAAACATCCCTAAATTTAAAAAAAAAATCTGAATTTAATGTTGCCAAGGTTGTGGAGTGTGTTGCTGCAAGCTGTGCCATTTTCTGAAGTGAATCACAGTAGATGGGTTGTGTGTACATGCAGAGCCAGCAAAGGGTGTGGTGACATGAATGTGCATTTAACACTAGCTCATTGGAAATTGTCTGCTTGGAAAAAAAGCATACAGGAGTGTGTAACTTTTCACCTCATTTCTCAGGCAATTCTCATAGGAACACAGTAAATTCGGTCATTAATCTGCACAGTAAAACACCCACCTGCAATAATGACAGTAAAAATACCGCTACATCGACAGAAAAATGGGATACTGAAAGTGAAATTTTGAATGAATATCAAAGAAGATTGCTGAACAATTTCAAAGCAAGTATCTTTAGGACATAAAGATTTTTTTTCTTTTTTTTTTTGTTACTCTCGTAACCTCCACTCTCGGGTGGAATGTTCTCGCTCCAATCAAACCACAAAAAACACAAGATGAAGGGTGTTCATCTTTACTTGAGCAGGCAAGAGAACCATTTGGAAGAGAGACAAGGGTGAGGGTGGGTGTGCGGAGAAAGAAAAGTGTTTGAGATGTGATTTATCAGTCTTGGACTTCATGGATTCTTTTCACAGTCTATAAACATTACACAGCCTGCTGAGATAGATCATCTGTGCTCAGTCAGCAGAGTTGCATTTCAAAGTGAACGTCTCTCGCATTGGGGCGAGGGTGGGGAGGAGGTGGATGAGCATTGTGCTGATGTTTGCTGATCGTCGGTCTGCGAGACACTGTGACTATTTCCGGATTTCAAGACGGCTACAAATTTGCACCTTTTATGAAGCGGAGTGTACGCGGCATTATCCCAATGTGTACTGCATCACACGACATAGACTTGTGCTACACCTATTGTGCTAGTTGTGCTTTGACAAAGATCAGTGACAGTGTAAAGATATATTTTGGGTAGAACAGTGGTCCAAATAAAGAGTCAGAGAGACTGGAGTCAGGCCTGTTGGTTAGTCATGCATAGTGAAGCGGAGTGTGCGCGGCATTATCCCAATGTATATTGCATCACACGACATAGACTTGTGCGACACCTATTGTGCTAGCTGTGCTTTGACAAAATCAGTGACAGTGTAAAGATATATTTTGGGTACAACAGTGGTCCAAATAAAGAGTCAGAGAGACTGGAGTCAGGCCTGTTGGTTAGTCATGCATACGACGTCGAGCCAGCTTGATGCTTTGCGTGTGCGTATCAGCATGTCCTCCTGCTTCAACCTCTCACAGCAAACCAACAGAAGCTCCATGTTCCCTTACAGCATTTCATCTCAAACTGTAGAACAAACCCCACAAAAGAGGAACAAATGCATTCTTCCTCACAGATTTACTCTCCTGGAGGTCGGTCAACTTGTGTTTGTAGTTCCAATGCTGGTGTCATTTCGTTTTGAGTTTCAGTGCGATTGGCCATCAGCCACAATGATGCAAGGGTTGATACATGCTTTTGCTGTTCGGTAGATTTGGTGAGTCCCAGTCATTTATGTTTCGATGTGCACAGCACGGAACTAAGCTACAGTATTTCCTCGGCTGGGGGCTCTGCTGTCCCACTCAGCAGGGAAAAGGACGAGGAGAGTAGGCAGGAACCTCGCCCAACAGTGTCATTTAAACACACACTGAAAATACTGCTGGGCACAGCTTCATTTGCACCCAATGAAAAAAAAAAGGTTTCATAATGCTTGTAGACCAGTGGTGTCCAAAGTACGGGCCGGGGGCCATTTGCATCACGCTATCCATTTGTCAGTTGGGATCTGCCATGCGAATACAACACGTCCTGCCTCTTCACAAACGACTGCTTGCTAGCAACATGCCACTAACACTGGTGTCTACTGTGTTATGTTTTGGTGCATAGAAGTGACTTTTGAAGTGCACATTTCTGCACTTTGTTATTAACTAGAGGGTTTTGGGAGTGGGGAGGGGGGTCTTTGTACGACGATGCAAACGGAAACGTCATATTTGGAACAAACGGTTGAGACAGTTTTCACAATCCATCCCACCCCCAGTTACATGACTTAGCCGTACTAAAATGTTCGCAACAACACTTTTTTTTGTCTGTAGGTTTTGTAATGAGGAATGAAGTTAGACATTGCACAGACCATGCATTTTTTTTTTTTTGTCAACTTCATGGACAAAATAATCCATTCATTCAAATAAATCATCCTAGGCGTCACTGATGTTTACATCGCCACATCAAAAATCAAAATGCCTCGTATTATTCACGTAACCGATAAGATTATATTCTATTGGACTTTAACTTGAATTTTTAAAATGTCATTTGATATACAAACAGAAAGAATGGTTGCATGTTTTGACTGGTACTACTGTATCGGTCTGTAGAGCTGTCCTACTGAATCACCAAACTCAACCGACACACACCCACACACACACACCCACACACACACACACACACACACACACACACACACACACACACACACACACACACACACACACACACACACACATACACACACACATGATATACGCACACACCCGCGTAGTCGTAGTCAATCCAGCGGCATGTTTGACTGAATGGAGGTCGGAGAAGTGCGACATTGAATGAGAATAATAGTTCATTATTTGTGTACCCTTTTACTGCATCAAATATTAGATTCTTCATAGTCAAGGATCCAGATAGCTTTCCTTGTCGATTCTCTTTGTAGCACAACTCAGCGAAATGGTCCTCGCAAGCGACCGAATTCCTTGCCAAACGGGAAAGTTTCCTGCACCCAAGTTATGCAGCCACCTTTATGTGGTCATTCCGCAATGATAGCTTTTTCTCAGACCAGAATCCTATGATCGTAGATAACGCCCGCAGCAGCCAATATTGATACAGATTCACCTTTCAACGACGCTACGTCACAGCTCCGCTCCCCCCAGGCCAAAACGGAGCAGGTATGTCTTGGTGTGCGTTAGCAGCCAGAAAGTTACCACAAGCTATGCTGAGCTTGCCTTAACAGCAAAACACATTTGGATGCAATTTATGTTTCCATCGAAAAACCAGAAGTTCCCCTTAACAAGATAACGCACGTCAACTATCTTGGAAATGTTGCAATAGTACATTGTAAATGGTGTTTAAAAAAAAAGGCAATAGAAAACAAATTATGATGTGCGGCGCAAATATTCACATACTCTGCTCCGAGCTACTGGAACATGTGCTCTCGCTTGCGCAGCTGTAAGTCAAATCATTATTTTATGGCCGTACTAGTTGGACTCGTCATGTGTTGCTACACACAGACGCCCAGGTGGGGGGTGAGGATGAACTGATCGTCTCCTCATAATTTAGTGAAAGGAGATGATTGGCTGTACTCACACACATGGTAAAAGTTTCCTTGCGCCGCGAGACTCAGCAAGGCATTTCTTATTTTCCCGTTGTGGAAGGAGAACCTCACAGGAAAGCACATTACCCCCTTCACTGCCAAAGTGCAACCTGAACGGTAGTCTTTTATCAGTTAGTGGTCATTACTCATGAACCTGACAGCTCTTACCTTGTGGGGACTGTGGGTATCAGTCGAAGAAATATGACGGTCTCGACAAGGAGTGTTTACGCTGGAATTTTAAAATGGAGGTCTTTCAAGCCCAACACGATGGATGAGTCATTGCCATGTAGCAATGCTGTGGCCTGCTGGACTCCCACAGGGAGTTGTGTCACCATAATTACAGACCCGTGGAAACAGTTAGGCTTTTGTGTTTTTTTAATCAGTCAAAAACTTGAAAAGTCTGTTTTTGGATTCTCGAGCAAACTCGATTACTTGATTGATTTTGGGATCGGAAGACTTTTTGTATTGCTTTAAATAATTCCAAACATGCATGAGCTACAGGCTTCGAAATAAGCATAATTTAGTCCTTTGGTGGTTGAGCTCTCACAAGCGGCATAAGAATGCACAAACGCATTTGCTCTCTTCCGACGGACACCCGTCCAAAAACAACTTTGTGTCAATGTATTTAAAAAGAAAAAAAATAATTGTTTTTATAGAAATCACAACAACGTGTGGATGATCGAAGACAGTGGGCAGCATTAACCCTTTCATGCACCCTGTAACCTGATAACATGATAAGCTGTCCACTGTAGTAACCGCTGACCCTCAAAGGGTTAATGTTGGTCAAAAAAAGTACATTTTTCATATATGTTATTTGATGAAATCATTTGTGACATGGTGGAATAGTAATTAAATAGCCTCGTAGTTCTGAGGTTCTGGTTTAGAATGTCAGCTCATGTCTTCTTACACGGCATTTTCATGTTCTCCCCGTGTTTGTGTGGATTCTTTCTCTCTCTCGTTCTAAAAAAACATCCAAGTTAGGTTAGTTGTTCAACCGACCAGGCGATTAATCACATCTAAACTCACTTGTTTATGAAAAAGGCATCATGTTTTGCAGAAATCTGTGTTTCATGTAGTCAAGACGCTTCATCTCACATTTTAGTGACCTGGCATGCAAATGTCTGAATCGAGAGGAATGGATCACCTCAGAGGCTTTTGCATCGATGTTGGTGATGGGTCACACCAGGACGCCCCAAAACCACTTTCAGCTCTCCCATACACTACTTTCGTGATCACATCCAAAAAATGAGTAATACACTAGATCACTTTGATGGACACTGGCAGACAGATTACCGCGAAGATTTATTAGCACAGATCTGTCTGAGGTTTGAAAATTCATATGCTGCGATGCCATTTAGTGAGTCTGTTTCATTGCTTGGAGCCAACAATGACATCTCTGCAAATAAAGCGTGACAGTCCAGGTGACGCCGCATGGCAGACGACCTCCATCTCTGAATCTTGAAATTTTGTTTGCAATTAAAACAGCCCCTCTATGTCACGTTGAACTACAGCCACAGGGTGTCCATAGCCCAGTGGATCAATGATGATCTACGGAGAAGAGTGGATCCTACTCTTCACATATCAAACATGCAGGCGGTAAAATTGATCAGCACTCACATTAACACCATAAGCCAACAAATTTCGCAACTGGGGGCCAAAACAATGCATTTGCTCCACCTTGTCATAATGCTGCAATTGAATTATGGGCCATGCAAAGCTGCCAAGTGACTGTCATATTAAAATACTTCTGAGGCACAATGGAAATGTTCAGAGGTGCCAGTGGTGGTAAAGTTAAAGTTTCAGCACGCTCACTCAATTACATTCATTCATTCATTCATTCATTTTCCGATCCGCTTTATCCTCACAAGGGTCGTGGGTTGTGCTGGAGCCTATCCCAGCCGTCTTCGGGCAGTAGGCGGGGGACACCCTGAACCGGTTGCCAGCCAATCGCAGGGCACACAGAGACGAAGAACCATCCGCGCTCACATTCACACCTAGGGACAATTTAGAGTGTTCAATCAGCCTGTCATGCATGTTTTTGGAATGTGGGAGGAAACCGGAGTACCCGGAGAAAATTTCTCAGGCAATTCTCATAGGAACACAGTAAATTCGGTCATTAATCTGCACAGTAAAACACCCACCTGCAATAATGACAGTTAAAATACCGCTACATCGACAGAAAAATGGGATACTGAAAGTGAAATTTTGAATGAATATCAAAGAAGATTGCTGAACGATTTCAAAGCAAGTATCTTTAGGACATAAAGATTTTTTTTCTTTTTTTTTTTGTTACTCTCGTAACCTCCACTCTCGGGTGGAATGTTCTCGCTCCAATCAAACCACAAAAAACACAAGATGAAGGGTGTTCATCTTTACTTGAGCAGGCAAGAGAACCATTTGGAAGAGAGACAAGGGTGAGGGTGGGTGTGCGGAGAAAGAAAAGTGTTTGAGATGTGATTTATCAGTCTTGGACTTCATGGATTCTTTTCACAGTCTATAAACATTACACAGCCTGCTGAGATAGATCATCTGTGCTCAGTCAGCAGAGTTGCATTTCAAAGTGAACGTCTCTCGCATTGGGGCGAGGGTGGGGAGGTGGTGGTGGATGAGCATTGTGCTGATGTTTGCTGATCGTCGGTCTGCGAGACACTGTGACTATTTCCGGATTTCAAGACGGCTACAAATTTGCACCTTTTATGAAGCGGAGTGTACGCGGCATTATCCCAATGTGTACTGCATCACACGACATAGACTTGTGCTACACCTATTGTGCTAGTTGTGCTTTGACAAAGATCAGTGACAGTGTAAAGATATATTTTGGGTACAACAGTGGTCCAAATAAAGAGTCAGAGAGACTGGAGTCAGGCCTGTTGGTTAGTCATGCATACGACGTCGAGCCAGCTTGATGCTTTGCGTGTGCGTATCAGCATGTCCTCCTGCTTCAACCTCTCACAGCAAACCAACAGAAGCTCCATGTTCCCTTACAGCATTTCATCTCAAACTGTAGAACAAACCCCACAAAAGAGGAACAAATGCATTCTTCCTCACAGATTTACTCTCCTGGAGGTCGGTCAACTTGTGTTTGTAGTTCCAATGCTGGTGTCATTTCGTTTTGAGTTTCAGTGCGATTGGCCATCAGCCACAATGATGCAAGGGTTGATACATGCTTTTGCTGTTAGGTAGATTTTGTGAGTCCCAGTCATTTATGTTTCGATGTGCACAGCACGGAACTAAGCTACAGTATTTCCTCGGCAGGGGGCTCTGCTGTCCCACTCAGCAGGGAAAAGGACGAGGAGAGTAGGCAGGAACCTCGCCCAACAGTGTCATTTAAACACACACTGAAAATACTGCTGGGCACAGCTTCATTTGCACCCAATGAAAAAAAAAGGTTTCATAATGCTTGTAGACCAGTGGTGTCCAAAGTACGGGCCGGGGGCCATTTGCATCACGCTATCCATTTGTCAGTTGGGATCTGCCATGCGAATACAACACGTCCTGCCTCTTCACAAACGACTGCTTGCTAGCAACATGCCACTAACACTGGTGTCTACTGTGTTATGTTTTGGTGCATAGAAGTGACTTTTGAAGTGCACATTTCTGCACTTTGTTATTAACTAGAGGGTTTTGGGAGTGGGGAGGGGGGTCTTTGTACGACGATGCAAACGGAAACGTCATATTTGGAACAAACGGTTGAGACAGTTTTCACAATCCATCCCACCCCCAGTTACATGACTTAGCCGTACTAAAATGTTCGCAACAACACTTTTTTTTGTCTGTAGGTTTTGTAATGAGGAATGAAGTTAGACATTGCACAGACCATGCATTTTTTTTTTTTTGTCAACTTCATGGACAAAATAATCCATTCATTCAAATAAATCATCCTAGGCGTCACTGATGTTTACATCGCCACATCAAAAATCAAAATGCCTCGTATTATTCACGTAACCGATAAGATTATATTCTATTGGACTTTAACTTGAATTTTTAAAATGTCATTTGATATACAAACAGAAAGAATGGTTGCATGTTTTGACTGGTACTACTGTATCGGTCTGTAGAGCTGTCCTACTGAATCACCAAACTCAACCGACACACACCCACACAGTGCGACATTGAATGAGAATAATAGTTCATTATTTGTGTACCCTTTTACTGCATCAAATATTAGATTCTTCATAGTCAAGGATCCAGATAGCTTTCCTTGTCGATTCTCTTTGTAGCACAACTCAGCGAAATGGTCCTCGCAAGCGACCGAATTCCTTGCCAAACGGGAAAGTTTCCTGCACCCAAGTTATGCAGCCACCTTTATGTGGTAGAAGTGCGACATTGAATGAGAATAATAGTTCATTATTTGTGTACCCTTTTACTGCATCAAATATTAGATTCTTCATAGTCAAGGATCCAGATAGCTTTCCTTGTCGATTCTCTTTGTAGCACAACTCAGCGAAATGGTCCTCGCAAGCGACCGAATTCCTTGCCAAACGGGAAAGTTTCCTGCACCCAAGTTATGCAGCCACCTTTATGTGGTCATTCCGCAATGATAGCTTTTTCTCAGACCAGAATCCTATGATCGTAGATAACGCCCGCAGCAGCCAATATTGATACAGATTCACCTTTCAACGACGCTACGTCACAGCTCCGCTTCCCGCAGGCCAAAACGGAGCAGGTATGTCTTGTGTGCGTTAGCAGCCAGAAAGTTACCACAAGCTATGCTGAGCTTGCCTTAACAGCAAAACACATTTGGATGCAATTTATGTTTCCATCGAAAAACCAGAAGTTCCCCTTAACAAGATAACGCACGTCAACTATCTTGGAAATGTTGCAATAGTACATTGTAAATGGTGTTTAAAAAAAAAGGCAATAGAAAACAAATTATGATGTGCGGCGCAAATATTCACATACTCTGCTCCGAGCTACTGGAACATGTGCTCTCGCTTGCGCAGCTGTAAGTCAAATCATTATTTTATGGCCGTACTAGTTGGACTCGTCATGTGTTGCTACACACAGACGCCCAGGTGGGGGGTGAGGATGAACTGATCGTCTCCTCATAATTTAGTGAAAGGAGATGATTGGCTGTACTCACACACATGGTAAAAGTTTCCTTGCGCCGCGAGACTCAGCAAGGCATTTCTTATTTTCCCGTTGTGGAAGGAGAACCTCACAGGAAAGCACATTACCCCCTTCACTGCCAAAGTGCAACCTGAACGGTAGTCTTTTATCAGTTAGTGGTCATTACTCATGAACCTGACAGCTCTTACCTTGTGGGGACTGTGGGTATCAGTCGAAGAAATATGACGGTCTCGACAAGGAGTGTTTACGCTGGAATTTTAAAATGGAGGTCTTTCAAGCCCAACACGATGGATGAGTCATTGCCATGTAGCAATGCTGTGGCCTGCTGGACCCCCACAGGGAGTTGTGTCACCATAATTCCAGACCCGTGGAAACAGTTAGGCTTTTGTGTTTTTTTAATCAGTCAAAAACTTGAAAAGTCTGTTTTTGGATTCTCGAGCAAACTCGATTACTTGATTGATTTTGGGATCGGAAGACTTTTTGTATTGCTTTAAATAATTCCAAACATGCATGAGCTACAGGCTTCGAAATAAGCATAATTTAGTCCTTTGGTGGTTGAGCTCTCACAAGCGGCATAAGAATGCACAAACGCATTTGCTCTCTTCCGACGGACACCCGTCCAAAAACAACTTTGTGTCAATGTATTTAAAAAGAAAAAAAATAATTGTTTTTATAGAAATCACAACAACGTGTGGATGATCGAAGACAGTGGGCAGCATTAACCCTTTCATGCACCCTGTAACCTGATAACATGATAAGCTGTCCACTGTAGTAACCGCTGACCCTCAAAGGGTTAATGTTGGTCAAAAAAAGTACATTTTTCATATATGTTATTTGATGAAATCATTTGTGACATGGTGGAATAGTAATTAAATAGCCTCGTAGTTCTGAGGTTCTGGTTTAGAATGTCAGCTCATGTCTTCTTACACGGCATTTTCATGTTCTCCCCGTGTTTGTGTGGATTCTTTCTCTCTCTCGTTCTAAAAAAACATCCAAGTTAGGTTAGTTGTTCAACCGACCAGGCGATTAATCACATCTAAACTCACTTGTTTATGAAAAAGGCATCATGTTTTGCAGAAATCTGTGTTTCATGTAGTCAAGACGCTTCATCTCACATTTTAGTGACCTGGCATGCAAATGTCTGAATCGAGAGGAATGGATCACCTCAGAGGCTTTTGCATCGATGTTGGTGATGGGTCACACCAGGACGCCCCAAAACCACTTTCAGCTCTCCCATACACTACTTTCGTGATCACATCCAAAAAATGAGTAATACACTAGATCACTTTGATGGACACTGGCAGACAGATTACCGCGAAGATTTATTAGCACAGATCTGTCTGAGGTTTGAAAATTCATATGCTGCGATGCCATTTAGTGAGTCTGTTTCATTGCTTGGAGCCAACAATGACATCTCTGCAAATAAAGCGTGACAGTCCAGGTGACGCCGCATGGCAGACGACCTCCATCTCTGAATCTTGAAATTTTGTTTGCAATTAAAACAGCCCCTCTATGTCACGTTGAACTACAGCCACAGGGTGTCCATAGCCCAGTGGATCAATGATGATCTACGGAGAAGAGTGGATCCTACTCTTCACATATCAAACATGCAGGCGGTAAAATTGATCAGCACTCACATTAACACCATAAGCCAACAAATTTCGCAACTGGGGGCCAAAACAATGCATTTGCTCCACCTTGTCATAATGCTGCAATTGAATTATGGGCCATGCAAAGCTGCCAAGTGACTGTCATATTAAAATACTTCTGAGGCACAATGGAAATGTTCAGAGGTGCCAGTGGTGGTAAAGTTAAAGTTTCAGCACGCTCACTCAATTACATTCATTCATTCATTCATTCATTTTCCGATCCGCTTTATCCTCACAAGGGTCGTGGGTTGTGCTGGAGCCTATCCCAGCCGTCTTCGGGCAGTAGGCGGGGGACACCCTGAACCGGTTGCCAGCCAATCGCAGGGCACACAGAGACGAAGAACCATCCGCGCTCACATTCACACCTAGGGACAATTTAGAGTGTTCAATCAGCCTGTCATGCATGTTTTTGGAATGTGGGAGGAAACCGGAGTACCCGGAGAAAATCCACGCGGGCCCGGGGAGAACATGCAAACTCCACACAGGGAGGCCGGAGCTGGAATTGAACCCGGTACCTCTGCTCTGTGAAGTCGACGTGCTAACCATTCGACTACCGCTCAATTACATTTGGGTTTAAATGTACATTTGTGTTGGTAGGTAACGCAACAAGCTCAGACAGTCAAATAAAACACATGCCCAATCTGCTGTGGCAACAGAAAATAATGTTCCATTTTGATTGTTTCGTTTTAGTGAACAATACTATTGCATCATAGTGAGACATTAACTTTCAATAGAATAATTGCTCTCAACCCACGACATTTGTCCACAAAAAGGTAACTTATATTCACTAAATAATAATACATACACAGCATTGTATTGAAATGGAAGATGATATTTTTCAATTTTCAGTATAGCTCTTGGAGTGGATCTCATTAAACTGGGCGCCTCACAGTGCAGAGGTGCAGGGTTCGATTCCGGCTCCTGCTTTCCTTATTTGTCCTGAGTTTGCATGTTCTTCCCGTGCCCGCGTCGGTTTTCTCCGGGTGCTCTGGTTTCCTCCCACAGTCCAAAAACATGCGTGGCCAGTTAATGCAACACTCTAATTTGTCCCTGTGGGTGTGATTGTGAGCGCAAATGGTTGTTCGTCTGAGTGTGGCCTGCGATTGGCTGGCAACCCATTCAGGGTGTCCGAAGACAGCTGGGATAGGCAAAGTGGATAAGAAAATGGACGGATGGTAGTTACTGTTCACATAATATAGCAAGCATTAAAGGACCAGGTGAGGGGTTCTCACAAAACTTTTCAAAATTATTGACAACCTATAAAATAATATATAATAATAAATAATATGTCATTAGCTCTTTATGCCTGCATCCGATGCTCATTTCAGCTTGTTTTCTTTTTTCCTTTCCAAAATTGTAAGCCTTATGGTTTTGATCTTTTCCTATCAATGTTTACGATAAGTGTAAGTCATCATTCCCCAAGTCCCCCACCCTCCTCTCTTCTCCAGAGGGTGCAAATTCCTCATACAAACAACAATGATTGCCATGTCACATCATTACAATATTAAAAAAACACTTGAGATTACAATTTCTCTTTAGTTTGGGACATGTTGCTATACCGTCTTCAACAATGCCATCCTGTGCAGCCTCACATCATGCCAGAATTCCCCACTGCGTCCTTTTCATGTACATCCACAAATATTTAAAAGTGCTTTATCTCCTTTCTGTCTTCTAGGTAAAGACAGCTCAAATCTGACGGATTCTGACTTAACTCCACTCACCGATCATCCAACAATGGACGCCAGCTACCTGGCTGTGAAGGATCAGGGTGTCAACGCGACATCCGATAGGGCGCCAGGTGCTGATTTAGCCAACCCCCATGACAAGGGTGATAGCAGTGAGAGCAACAAGGGCAAGAAGAGGCGCAATCGCACCACCTTCACCAGTTACCAGCTGGAGGAGCTGGAAAAAGTCTTTCAGAAGACGCACTATCCAGATGTTTACGCCCGTGAGCAGTTGGCACTACGGACAGACTTGACTGAAGCGCGTGTACAGGTAACAATAAATCATTGTTTTATCGTTGTCACAGAGAATGTTTGAATAAAATCCATCCATTCATTTTCTAATCTGCTTATCCTCACGCCCATCGCCTATCCCAGCCGTCTTTGGCCGTCGGCAGGGTACACCCTGAACTGGTTGTCAGCCAATCGCGCCGCGCACATACACGACCGCTCACAATCACACCTAGGGACAATTTAAGAGCATTTTATTAACCTGCAATTCATCTTCTTAGAATATGAGCATTAACCAGAGTATCAAGAAGAAACCCACGCAGGCACGGGCAGAACATGCAAACTCCACCCACACAGGATGGCCAGAGCCATAATCGAACCCTGCACCTCTGCACTGTGAGGCAGACGTGCTAACCAGTTGTTTATCGTGCCGCCCTATATATACACATGTATGTTTGAAAGTATTTGTATTTTGTTTCACTTGTGCTTATAAGTTGGCACAAGTGTACATATTCATGACAACAATGCCAAATAACAGTCGGTCTACGCTCCACTTTTAATAATTTTATTATTATTATTATCATTATTATTAACCAAGCGTCGACTTCACAGTGCAGAGGTACCGGGTTCAATTCCAGCTCCGGCCTCCCTGTATGGAGTTTGCATGTTCACCCCGGGCTTGCGTGGGTTTTCTCTGGGTACTCCGGTTTCCTCCCACATTCCAAAAAACATGCAAGGCAGGCTGATTGAACACTCTAAATTGTCCTTAGGTGTGAGTGTGTGCACGGATGCTTGTTCGTCTCTGTGTGCCCTGCGATTGGCCGGCAACCGGTTCAGGGTGTCCCACGCCTACTGCCCGAAGATGGCTGGGATTGGCCCGCAACCCTCGTGAGGATAAAGCGGATCAGAAAATGGATGGATGGATTAACAAAGCTACCATTCATTTTAAAGACACAGATTAAGTATTTGAATAAAAAAAACGTTTGCTTTGCCGGAACCTACTTCCAGATGCAGTCACATTGTAATTCTTTTTGTTCAATGTTTGTGTTTTAGAGAAAACAATCCAACAAACAAACAAAGTACAGTAAAAATATTTACTCTCTGGCACTGTTTGTTATACTGGAGGTAATCCTTGTTGCTGCGTTTTACAGTAACGACAGAAATGTGAATGACCAGTGTCAGAAAAGACAGCAAACGACCGTAGGCAGTCTGATAGACAATGTGCAGGAAAGTAGTGCATAAACAGAAATGTAAGCTACACAACTGCCAAATAAATGTTTGGGCCCGGATAAATAGACGTCTGTGAAAATATAAGGCACTCTCCAGTGAGTTCAGTTTGAATTAATGGTTGGCCTCACGGGCTTCTGTATAGCCGGGATGGAATCAATCCCCGCTAGTGACCCAATCATAATCACTCTGTGGGTGCTTGACGATCACCGAGTTCGCTTTTCATCATTTGAGGCTTCAGATTTCCTGTGACCCTGAACAGGATATGCTGGCGAACGGCTGGATGAATGTTTAGGAAGTTTGACCCTGATCTGCTTTGCTAGTGTTGAAGTGTTGACGTTGTAACGCTTGGTGTAGCCCACCTTCTCATTCTAAACAGTTGCGGTATGATGGATGTTTTGTATTCTTCCCATTCTAGTGCTTTTGAGCAATCAAAATTTGAAGCTCTTCCACACCAGAACATTGTCGTTCAAGTATTAACACTTTCATTTGTCATGTAGACACTTATTGATTACATAGATATTATGATATGCCCTGAACCAGTGGTAACATTGTCCAAATAAATATTGTCTTATAAGCTAAAACAAAATAAATATTCTTCTTGACTTTAGGCTTCCTCCAAAAGGATTTTTGGACACACCGCAGAAATTCACCAGGAATGTATAGTATGTCGACAGACAAATACAGTTGGGAAAATGGCCCAAAAGTGGTAAAGATCTCGTATTTCTGAAAATGGACACATGAAAAATGAGCATACGGTAATTCTCGATGGGATCCGGCTTTGCAAGAACATCAGCTCGTGGGTCCTTCAACATCTGCAGTCCTGCACAGACAACGTCACTCACAGAAAAACGTGAGACATTTATCTGGTAATGTGGGAGTGGGGGAGGCCAGGGGGCCCCGGGGACTGACGGTTTGTGTTGCCTGGGTCTCACATGTTGTGTTTTTGGAGAACACACATTCATCAGCAGCATATGAGGAGATGAGCTCAACTGTGCTGTGTTTTGATGGTGGTCAGCGGCTCGTTCATAAACATCCTTTCCTTGAACGTCAGGTTTGCCCCCCACAAAAAGCCTGAGACTGAAACATCCAGTCACCCTTTGGGCCACTTTGCATACGGTCTGCTGGTGATGCCGTAATGCATTCCAGCACATTTTTGTTCGATTGCACGACTCCTCTGTTGTGTATAAGCGCACATCTGTGTGTGTGCGCGTGTGTGCTGCAGACAACCAAAGTCTTTGGATTCTCTTTATTATTATTATTTTTTTTCATTAACATCTTCTTCGGACAAGAATGTGTCCCCGCTGTGGTCTCCTGGGTAGAGGTGTGAAACAAAAGCCTCGCGCAAGGTAGCTATTGATATTTGACTCTATGTCTGACTTGTGCGAAAACAATTCTTTGCTCCAGCTAATGGAAAAAAAAAACCCCACATATTTGATTTTGGCTACACATTGGCCGCGTGCCCGTGGCATGAGATAAGAGTAAGATCACAACCGATCTTGGAGGAGACGAGAAGCAACAGTGAAACACAGGAAATGTGTGCAGCCGAAGGGTTATAACTCAGCAACGAGGCTCCGAAGGTCGCGTTGAGGCTCACACAATCACAGAGCCGAACGCTTCAGATGCCTCCAGCTTTTACAGCCTTCGGCTCTCCCAGCGGCCCTCTTAAACATTCACGGTAAAAAGATAAAAGGACCGAGAAGCCCCGTCGGCCGCTCTGCGCCCCATTCAGGACATTTCGCATGCAAAAAGACCAGCAGCTCATGAATGGAAAGTCTCAAATGTGAATCGTTTGAAAGTGAAACCTTAAAAAAAAAACAATTGTTAAACCGTCTTTGACAAAAGGGGTTAAATAATCCACATCTCGAAGGAGGCTGACCTGTAACCCTGAACATAAAGGACTTTTAATGAAAGAAGTAGGATCTTGGAAGTTGTTTGTTTTTTCTGTCTCTGGCTTTCAAAGGGCAAAAGTGAGTTCACGTTGGAGTCATATGCAGTGCCGGTACATGGAAGGGCCATGGATCAAAGGTTAGGTGTTCCAACAACATCACGTCTCTCAGATTCTCCATCCTGTCAGTCTAGCGAGCTCAGAGAGCATTAAAAAAAAATCGCATATATTGGAACAAGCCTCACAATTCTGAGATTCTGTTTTGAATTCTCTACACGGTATACTGTGTGGAATTTGGTTGTTCTCCCTTCATTTGCAAGGCAAAGCAGCTTAGTTGTATTGCACATTCCATACACAAGGCAACTCAATGTGTTTCACACAAGCAAAGACGCAACACCTCAAAGCATTTACAGACACAACAGTTGGCAACATTCAGAAGCCACGCAGAGAAAACAAAAGCAACTTTCCAAAATTCCCAAACGAATGTACATTGACAGCATTTAAACACATCAACAGAAAATTTGCAAATACTTCAAGAAAAGAAAATAAATAAAGGTAGGTTTCGAAACTTGGGAATTTCTCCAATGTGAGACAAATAAAGGTTTTCTTATCTTATCTTATTAAAATAAATAATTTTAAAAGTGATTAGAAGACCTTAATCAAAAAGTATGGGGCTCGTTCCTGCCGACTGCTGTCAGGCTATTAAATAGACAGACCTGAAAACCTGGACTCACCCCCACTCACCCATTTTTAATATGCTTATATGTATATTATGTACTTTTGGTTCTTCTACTTCTCCCTTTCATAATTTTGCTGCTATAAATTGGACATTTCTCCATTGGGAGACAAATAAAGGTTTTCTTATCTTATCTTATCTTAAAAAAGCGAGGTTGGATTTCAATGCATTTCCACTTGACACTGACTTCATTCCTGTTGGCAGCTTATTCAATTTGCGTGCAGCATAACCACGAAATGCAACTTCACCATGTTTACAGCTAAAAGCAGCGTCCATCCATCCATTCTCTACCGTTTATCCAGGGTCAGGTGGCAGGGGCAACAGTTTTAGCAGGGAAGCCCAGACTTACCTCTCCCGAGCCACTTCTTCCAACTTTTCCCGGGGGATCCCAAGGTATTCCCGGACCAGCCGGGAGACAGACAATGTCTCTCCGGCATGTTCTGGGTCAGGGGCCTCCTGCTGGTGCAACACTTTGCCAGAGAAGCATGCTGAAGGTATCCCAACCTGATGGCTGAGCCACCTCATCAGGTTCCTCTCAATGTGGAGTCCTTCCCGGATGACTGAGTTTCTCACCCCATTTCTCAGGGAGAGCCCTGACACCCTTAGGGGGAAATTTGTTTTGGCCGCTTGTATCCGGGATTTCTTTCTTTCAGTCTTGAACCACAGCTAGCGGTCGTAGGTAAGGGTTGGAATGTCGATTGATTGGTAAATCAAGAGCTTTGACTTTCCTCTCAGCTCCTTATTTACCATGACAAACTTAAACAGAGTCTGAACCACAGCAGATGCTGCTTTTGATCCACTTGTCGATATTCCGCTCCATCAACCCGTCTCATGAACAAGACCCCAAGATACTTGAACTCCTCCACATGGGACAGATTCTCATTCTCCGACCGGCAGAGGGCACTCCATCTTTTTCCAACTGATGGCCATGTTCTCAGCTTTGGAAGTGCTGATTTTCATCCCAAATTCTTCACACTCTGCTGCGAACTGGCCCAGTGAGAGTTGGAGATCGTGCCTTGAAGAAGCCAACAGTAACACATCATCTGCAAAAAAGCAGAGATACAACATTGGAGTCACCAAACAGGACCTCCTCAGCGCTTTGGCTGTTCCAAGTCATCCTGTCCATAAAAGTTATGAACAGAATGTGTGACAAAGGACAGCCTTCGGGAAGACTAACCCTCGCTGAAAATGTATTGGACTTACTGCCGACAATGCAAACCAAATTCAGACATTGCTAGTACAGGGATCAAACAGCCTGTATCAGGGGGTTTGACACCGCATACTCCCAAAGCACCCCCCACAGAACTCCCTGAAGGACACAGTTGAACGCTTTCTCCAAGTCCACAAAACACATGTAGACTGGTTGGGCGGCAGACTCCCATGCACCCTCAAGGATATATAAATACTTATACATATATAGGATATATATTGTATACATATACAATGGCTGAGGAGTGTCCCCTCCAAATTTAAAAATATGTTTGAAGGTGTTTGCAAATATGTTCGAATGTTTACAAACTCAAACGTGACTCCCAAGAACGTGAAAGACTCACCCTGCCCCGCTCTGCCCTGACATACACACACGTTACAGCTGCAGCACAAACACGGAAACAGGAATTGTATTGGAACAGATAAGCCACTTGTGAAATTTTTAATGTTTTAAAACTTCAATACATGAATGAATGAATGAATGAATGAATGAATGAATGAATGAATGAATGAATGAATGAATGAATAGTCTATGGGGTGCAAATGGGGGCTCGACAGATTTCTGACAGGGCCATAGGACCCCCTAGTACCAGTGTAGCGACATGCATGTTAGGCACCCAGCCAGATGGTCCCTTTAAGAAACATCAGCAGTGACTGCCAGACTTTTCTAGCTACATGGTAGCAAAAAATATCGTTTTTATACATAGTTCATATTCCATTTGTTTAACTGAAATTATTTTTGGTGTCTGGAAAATTGAAGATACAAGAACTCTTACCACATAAAAATGAATCAAAGAGCAGAGTAGCCCTCTTGCTCATGATTTCTGTCGTTTTGTTTGCAGCATCAAAACGTGGAAAATTGAAGATACAAGAACTCTTACCACATGAAAATGAATCAAAGAGCAGAGCTAATGTTTCACTTATGTCCATAAGTGAAACATTAGCTCAATGGCAGAGTAGCCCTCTTATTCATGATTTCTGTCGTTTTGTTTGCAGCATCAAAACTGCTTCACTCGAAGAGCTTGACTTCAGTAGCATGGTCCTCATGTCAATTTTTATTTTGTAATATATACATTTTTGTGACGTTAAAAGACTGAAATAAATGGACTTTTATGCAGTGTTATAATTTTTTTTAGATGCATATATGATGAGTCAATAAAACAAACCTCTCGTAGTCTGATGCATTACTGTGTACCACAAGCACAATAACAGCCATAGATTAATACCACTCCGACAATGTCAGTGAAAAGTGTTAACTTTGTTAGGGCTAAATGTTCCATACACCCATGCCTGATGGACTTAGTTTAAACGGTAAGATTTGGGACTAAAACAGTGCAAACGTACACCTAATGAACCACAACACTGGTCCAAGGTGTCTCGCTCATAGTAATGGTGCTTTAAGGGTGTTGGAAAACTGAAGCCAGCCTCAGCTTCAGATTTCTTTTCAGCTGACATGAGTGACAGCAGAGGCGGGTTATCAATCCTCCAAGCTGCTCTCACACTTCAAAGTGTTCCTGGAACGGTACAGCTCTCCTGCTGGGACCTGTTTGGCATTTCTCTGCTCACTCGCTCTCTCGGGCTGGAACATAAATAAAGCCTCATTGAAAGTCCAGCAACTACTTAAGCTGTCAAGGCCTTTAGCAATTACTGTCACGACGCAGTGTGTGCAACATGCAAATACATTCTTCATAATAACCAACAGATTGAACTGGGAGAATTGGACAGGTTGGGAGGCTCCGCGCGGGGGCATGAATCATCCTGCATTCGGAAAAAAAGGTATAAACTCATCCTGGAACGGTTGAAATGTATCGCTGCAGTCTCGTTACCTTTGAAGGCTGAGTAAGGAAGCACAGAGGAAGACATCTGCCGTGCTTCTGTAATTTATGCGGCGACGGTATCTGAACGCCAGGAAGCTTTAGGCTACAGGAAATTAAAAAGGAAAATGCAAACAAAGCTCTCATCTCACGTTTCAATTTTCCCATTATTGCCTCCTAATCTTAGCGCAGCGTACATGGCGAGAGCTGTGATAGGTGAAACACTAGAAGCTCACACGGGGCCAGCCACTTTGTGCGCTAATGAATCCAGCGGTGGGATTGCTGTCACGCCTTCAGCCGGTGTGATGTCACTCAACACGCTGATGCTTTCATTACACGGCAGTTTGGAGTCCAAACGTCAAATATGATTACAGGAAACATGAGGCACTCAACGCTCGTCACAGTGCAAATAAGCAAAGGTGAACTGAGAGAGATCTGTTTACATTCTGTTGTGTAAGTGAAGGTTGTTTAGAAAACCAGCACACCTGTTTCGCCAGCAATCAGCAAGCTTCTTTTTTTTTTTTTCAATTTCGTTGAAATATTTTCATTAGGCAAGTGCTTGTATGGCACAACTGCTTGGATTCAAGCTTTCATTAAAAAGATATATTTTGTTTTGAACCGTGAAGAGCTTTGCAGTACTCTCAAATGTCAACATCTTGTGTTTACGCTTACCTGAAGAGATGAAGCTTTTTCATACAGGCCTTGTTTTTGTTTTTGTTTTTTTAAACCAGCATCATTCATCCATTGTCAGTACCACTTGGCTTCATTTAGGTCGCCTTATCCCAGCTGACTTTGGCTGAGAGGCAGTGTACACCCTGAAAAGGTCACCTGTCCGTTGCAGGGCAACCAGTCACACACACCCTCACAATTTAGATTCTTCAATGAACCTAGCATGGATGTTTTTGGAGTGTGGGCGGCACACAGGGAAGAATATGCAACCTCCACTCAGGAGGGCCTGAGCTGAGATTAGAACCCTAAACCTCCTAAATGTAAAGCTCATGTGCTGGTAGTCCCCCATCTTGCCCTGTTGCCTCATGAGTATGATATTATTATTATATTACATTTATAATAAGTATGTACATACATGTGCTCTTCTATATTTGTTTTTTTTTTAACTAACATTTTTCTGAGAGCTTATATCTTTGTCCATTTTCCATGCATCCATTTGGTAACTTGCTTATCCTCACGAGGGTTCTCATCGTGCTTGGAGCCTATCCCAGCTGTCTTCGGGCAGTAGGCGGGGGACACCCTGAACCGCTTGCCAGCCAATCGAAGGGCACATATAGACGAACAACCATCTGCAATTACACTCACACCTTGAGACAATTTAGAGTGTTCAATCAGCCTGCCATGCATGTTTTTGGAATTTGGGAGGAAACCAGAGTACCCGGAGAAAACCCACGCAACCCCGGCGAGAACATGCAAAAAGTCTACACAGGAAGGCCGGAGCTGGATTCGATCCCTGCACCTCTGCACTGTGAGGCGGACGTGCTAACCAGTCGGCCCACCATACCGCCCTTTGTCCATTTTAAAGTTCCCAAACATGGTTCCATGTCTTATAAAATGATGCATCTTCAAACAAAGTTAGTGTCTGATTTGGACAAGGAATATTCCGAATGAATCTCTCAAATAACATGCATCCTCTGTTCAGGTATGGTTCCAGAATCGGCGGGCCAAATGGAGAAAGAGGGAACGTTTTGGTCAGATGCAGCAGGTTCGAACACACTTCTCCACAGCTTACGAGCTGCCACTTCTGACACGTCCCGAGAGTTACGCACAGGTAGTGCAACATTTGATGTGTATACAATGATGTTCAGGATAATGGAAGTGTCAAAAACAAACCAAAAAAAAAGGAGTGTAATACAGCCCAAAATCCTTTTACTGGTGGTAATTGTCCTGATAAGAGCGCTATGACGTTCATCTTGTCTTCTTACGGTTAAATTAGGTTTAAGGATTTTTGGGAAAAAAGAAACCTTCAACATCATTTGTCCTGATAACGGTTTGAGGATGTGAACGACATGCTGAGAAAGAATCTTGTCACGTTCTGTTACGCTGGTTTTTATGCGAATTGGACTGTTATGCATGTATAGCCTTTATTGTTGCTTCTTTACTTGTGCTGTTTACTTACTATGACTCACTATTTACTTAAAATGTTTATTATTGACTCACAAAATACAATTAGAAGAATGCGCCATGCAGCAAACTTCCACCCAAAGCACAGCACAAATCTAAAACGAAACCGCAACACAATGCACCCCTCAAATTTGTCATCCCTGTTTCACAAAAAAAAAATTCAATTTATAGTACATTTAGTTGAACAACACCAGTAACATTCCAAAAGAAAAAGGTCTGTCATGCAATTAAGACGAAAGCCACTTGCTGTTGTCAAGAAAATGAAAAACACAGCAAAGCCGATCACATTATTTTCCAGTCTTGTACAAATTTTTACTATGAAGCTTGACTGCAGTGCATTCTGAAGCAAAAAAATGAAGATGGTGATGTTCGTAAATTACAATCGCATTGTCTGCATTTTTTTTTTTTTTACACAAATTAAAATATTTCCTTTAAACGTTTTACTTTCCTGTGAATCACTAAACTAAATACGTTGTTGCATTGTCGCTGTTCCTTCAAATGGATTTGGTACCTGGGCGCTCAGTGTGGTTTACCTGACTTTATGCACCTCTTCATGCCATCTCCATCACGTCGCTATTATAGAAACCATCAATGTGATACAGGAACATAATAACATCCAAAAGTGCCACATACGTCACCTGGAGAAATTCGGAATCAATACTGAACTATTAATATCACAAAAACATTGAACATTGAAATAAAATACATCATTATTACACATTACTATTATTATAATTATTAATATCTAACATGCATGTGTGCAGATCGCAGTAAAGACGTGATTTCCCCGTCAAATTTAGCTATCACGGTTGTGCTCTTGACCAACCAACCAGAGGATGGAAAACTGCTGATGTCATCTTGGTCCAGCTGGCGCTAGGAGGGAAACTTTAAATCTCATTGCCAATATACACATTTTGTGTTCGATTCTGAAGGTCCTGGGCAGATTAGAGTGCCCTGGCAACACAAAGAGGTTCACATCTGATTGGACAAAAAGAAAAGTCTAACGTCCACATAGACAACCGAAGCAGTGCAGTCAAGGGAAATGCAACAAAATGGCAGACAATAAATCAAGACAATTCCATGAGGCAAATATTATTATTCGTGCTGTAAATGTAACCTCTGGCCGCCGTGCAAGACTTCTGCAGCCGCTACTGCGCATTTGTTGTTAAATTGCCGCTCTTTCGTTTCAGATACAGAACCCATCCTGGATTAGCGGCAGCAACGCAGCATCACCGGTGCCGGGCTGCGTGGTGCCCTGTGACACGGTGACCCCCTGCATGACCCCTCACCCCCACTCGGCCAGCGGGGTGTCCGAGTTCCTGGGTGTTCCGAGCCCCGGAGGTCACATGGGCCAGGCTCACATGGGCAGCCTGTTCGGAGGATCTCCCGGCATGGCCACGGGGCTCAACGCGTATGATCTCAACATGGACCCTGACCGCAAGTCCTCCAGCATCGCCTCGCTGCGCATGAAGGCCAAAGAGCACAGCGCGGCCATATCTTGGGCCTCATGATGCCGAAGGGGACCATCCTTATCTCCCCTCTGATGTCCGAGCCAACCTGAAGTGGGCTGAAGGCGCACAAATGAAAATCTACAGGCACCGTTTTCAGAAAAGGCTGCAATGCCGACAGATGCAAATGATGAAGCGATTCAGAAAGACTTGAAGCCCCAAAGTGAACGAGAGCTCTTTGTAGTGTGGGAGATGACTCTGTGGTGCTGAAGTGCAGTATTGGGGATGATTTTGGATTTCAAACTAATTCACGCACTTATTTGCTCAAATACAGGAAGGTTTGTTTGTACGGTGCTTTCAGTGAGATCAGGTGCTCTTTTATTCTCACTTTACTATTTAAAGATTTTGGAGTTATTTTTCCGGTGCTGGATTCGCTTTAGAATGAAGCATCTATACAGGCTATATTTTAAATGGAATTGAAAGCAGTAGCTGCAAACAGCCCCTTTGGTGTGCATTCAAACTTTTTCACACAATCAGTGAGGATTTTTGGTGGGGCCTCCATCCAAACAGTGCTAGCTCTCTTTCAATGTGGCAGTGATGGATATCTTTTTTTTTCTTTTCGGATCAGCAGTGTCAGACTGATATCAATAACATAACACCAACCATCTTTGCTTAGAAGAATAACCCGGTTGGAGATTACAAAGCAGCAAAAATGCTCTTTTCTTTTCCACACAAAACTGACCTTTGGCAGTTGAAACTTATTATGCAAGCGCGGCCCTCAATGTTACTTTCTTCTGTTTTTGAAATGAAGGACGCCATTGGACAGCAAAGCACGCAAAGAGAGTTTCGTCGCTCTCCCGTGAAGAATCAGGTTCTTCCGCAGCAAACACCTTCAAGTATACCTTTATGGAACTGAACTTTCATTTCAGAGCATGCTCTCCTCGATGCTTTTTGTTTACCTCCCTCCAACATGGATGTCTCAAGTCCACTGAGGGAAGTTTGATTCTTCCTCCAGATGTCTGAGGACAGAAATAGCAGATGACGTTTGCGCTGTTAAATCACGAACACCATGTTAAGGTACGTTCCTTTGTTCGCAAGGTTTGCATGGTACCAGAGCATGAAGCCGTTCCCGTGTAGTTGGGCTTTGGGCACAGTAACCGTTGAAAATCCCCTAAATAGGAACCACATTCGTGGGTCTTCTCAGCAGGTGAAAGAAGTGTAGGGCAGGCTATAATCTGTCAGCAGTGCACGTCACACTGGACTCCCAAATTACATCCAGTTTTACCCCTTGGTCCAAATCCAAGGCATATGCAGGACATAATCTGGACTGTATAGTCCATATATCAAAAGTGAGAGGATTGGCTTGGATATGTGGACATGGGGCCCCCTTCACTTGCCGAGGGCTTGGGCGGAGGTTTCTGCTGTGTTCCGGTGTTCTGGGAAAAGGACAGTGCACACAGCTGTGCTCAGGGGCTAAATGCAAAACAAACATGCCTCACACATGCTTCCCCCTCAGCTGTCATGTCTCTGCTTTCAAAGGACCCCCGCGCCCCTCCTCACGCCGCCGCTCTTCGCTTGGCCCTTTGCACAACATGTCCAAATCTGCGGCATCATCGCAGAGTTCTCTGGCTCAGGGTCGAGGCGCAGCCAGCCCAGGAAGGATTTTTAATTAACACTGAGCCCCGGGGAGCCGGCAGGATTGTGTGTCAGGACAGACACGCCCGACTATCTTTGGGCTGCGCAGAGTCCAGAGACGGAGACTGTATAGACAGAAAGTTATGTTATCACACATAGTCATGTTTACAATCATCCTGCTCACGTTGGATCAGCACGTCTCCATCTAGGCTGCCTATATCCTCCGAATGGAACACGGAACATGAGTTGATGGGTGATGTCATCCACCCACTTGGTCTCCTTTTACTAAATACTACTGAAGTCATGCAATCAGTACAGGAGGATTTGTATTATAATATGTGCATGTAAATGTTACACGAGTCTTGGAGATGGTCCACTCGTTTTTTTTTTGCTTATCAAGTATTTGTGTCCGTTGCCCTTCTTATACTATTATGCAATTGTTGTAGCTTTAAGCTATCGTTGAAAGCAAGACTTGTGTGCTGTTTTTGTGTGATTAAAGTACAATAATTTATTGTACCTCGTTTTGGTATTGTTTTGCATCCATCCATCCATCCATCCATCCATCCATCCATCCATCCATCTTCTACCGCTTATCCGAGGTCGGGTCGCGGGGGCAGCAGCTTTAGCAGGGAAGCCCAGACTTCCCTCTCCCCAGCCACTTCCTTCTAGCTCTTCCCGGAGATCCCGAGGTGTTCCCAGGCCAGCTGACATAGTCTCTCCAGCGTGTCCTGGGTCATCCTCGGGGTCTCCTCCCAGTGGGACATGCCCAGAACAACTCACCGGGGAGGCGTTCAGGAGGCATCCGAATCAGATGCCCAAGCCACCTCATCTGGCTCCTCTCGATGTGGAGGAGAAGCGGCTCGACTCTGAGCCCCTCCCGGATGACCGAGCTTCTCACCTTATCTCTAAGGGAGAGCCCGGACACCCTGCGGAGAAAACTCATTTCGGCCGCTTGTATCCGGGATCTCGTTCTTTCGGTCACGACCCATAGCTCGCGACCATAGATGAGGGTTGGAACGTAGATCGACCGGTAAATTGAGAGCTTCGCCCTTGTGCGAGCTGGACGTATCTGTTTTGCAAAAGATGAAACAATTAAGACACTTTGCGATAACATGGATATAAGGTGAAACGGCAAAACCCACATAACTGCAAAAACAAGTTTAGAGTCATGCTCAAAATTCCACTTCCCTTTTATTTTCCAGTGTTGAGGAAGTGCCCAGGTCTTGACAGCTATTAGAAACTGCCAGTGCATCACAAACGATGACTTTGCTGTGTATACCCGCATTTCACCTATAAATCCCAAAGTTTCTCTCATTCCAAGATCCTTTGAGTACCTTTGAAGGGACACAAGCCATGAATCGAGATTGCACAGTCGGCAAGAGTGTGACGCTTAATGAAGAAGACAAAAATACAAACTGCAATCTTTTGAACCGCTGACACTGAACAGGGTGGATTAGGCAGCCTATATTGACAACAGGTGACAGGATGGGGAGGCGAGGGCGGGGGACAATGTCATGGAGGCTGATTTGGACCTTCAAAGATTCCAAGTGAAGGCGGATATCAAAATAAAAATAAAACTCGCGTCATGTTTCAACAAACACATTGTATCAACAACGGGGAAAAAAAGCTCAAGAATTAACAACAGCAGACTTATGGGAGAGTTTAAAATTTTTATTTTACAAAAAAAGTTAAGATTACACACAATCAGTCACAAATGTAAATGTGCTACAATGACCTGACGAGTATCAAAACAAAACAAGGCATTGCAACATCTTCAAATCTTTAACATCTAATCAATAAAGGATAGAAAGAACATCCAGACATAAACTTAACTGGATAAATAGTATTGAATCAACAATTGCACACACAAATTCAGAACATGTCACTCATGCTACTTGGAGGTTTGGTTATCGCAACTTCATTCTATTGCGGGTTTTCATTTGTGACCGTAACTTGACCTATTGCCGTTTTACCATGCTATCTTGCAGGGTGTCTTGCTATTATTCTTCCGACTAAGTCGGATCAGTCAAAAAAAACAAAAAAAAGGTTTTGGGAAGGCAAATTTGTTTTACAAAAACCAAGAAAACATGAACATTAAGGGTTCACTCAGAAATTCAATCTGACGCACATGCACTACTTAGTGTCCTGCCCGCACATTAATTTCCAAACGCAGCTTATGTTCTAAGGCAGGGGGGCCCAAGTCCTCAAGAATGCACCCAATTCAGGTGATCAGCTCATCACAAAAACTTTGGAGAAGCCTCATCTTGAAAGCCTTAACAGAAGCGTAATGCCCCTTCCATAAACAGTGAACCTCTACATCGTGGATTTGTGCCTATTGTAGGTCATTTTTGGAACGTAAACCCCGCGACAAATGAGGAATCACTGTATATTGATCTGTAAAATGTGTCAAATACACAAGCAATTTTCCATCACATACACAGAAAACAATCCAGTAGCTCGACAACAACTCTGTGACCAACAGAAAATCTAAATATTAGATTTTTGAGAGCACCTTTTTAAGTCAGGGAACATCTTGTCTTGTTTGTATGAAGCTAACATAGAAGCATCAACTATACAGTCGATTTGGCAAGAATGACTTTTTCCACTTCATTTGCCCAGTACAGTCCACCAAATTGTTTGAAGACATTAACTATGGAATAATAAATTAGCACTACTAATCATTCTTTACATGCATATATGTACACATGCATTGATCCCATAATAATATCAGTGAGGACCCCAGATCAGTCATGATTAACATTAGGTGTAAAAAAAAAAAAAGAATTTAAATTAAATGCAAAATCACTGACGGGAACATAAAACCAACGTACAAATGAAGACATGATGTCAGAAAAGTCAAGTGTGTCTCTTCTAAAGCTGTGATGAGCTCCAAATATGAACGACACGCTGGTCAGAGGCTGCCGATGTTGGGGAAGCTCTTGAGTTTCTCTGGGAAGTCGTCTTTGTAGAGAACCGGGTCGGCCCGGTGCTCCACCACTTTCAGAGGCATGGTGCCAAAAACCGACGCAAATTTGTTGATGCACTCCGATCTAGCGAGGAAAACAGAAGCAATTTGGGTTCAAGTGTGGAGGTGAATGTCAAGTTGAAAGAAACAATTCAATGGGTGAAAAACTTGGCATGTTTCCTCAAAGATGAACTTGATGTGAACGGATTTAGCTGAGAATTGGTGTGATGCTTTGGTATGTCAGAATGTCAAATTGATTAAAAAAAAAACAACAATACCGCTCGGTTTCAACAGACATTGTCAGAGAGCTATTAATTTAACAACATATTTAATACTGCGGTTACAGTTTGCAATGTTGCAGAACTACACTGCACCATCCTGAGAGCTGTTTCTAATATCTGGTTTATGGAGGGACGCCTCATGATAATGTGACATCATCCATCTATTTTCTATACCTTCCTCATTTGGGACCCGGTTGAGTTAAGTTTATCGCAGCTAACTTTGGGCAGGAGGCTCGGCACACCCTGGACTGGTCCATCGCCAATCGCCATGAACAAAGAAATCAACAACTTATTACACTGTGGACAATTTAAAGTCTTCAGTTAACCGAACATGCATGTACAGCAATAGAGGTAGACGTTTTTAGAGGCTGACATTTTTGGGGGAATCCCATGCGATTCCCATGGGATGGGCATGAACTTTACCTTCATCATGGGATTGGGACGGTACAGGATAAAAAGTTCACATGAGCAGACAGGAGCGGGAATATCCAGTTGGAAAACAAAAATGTTGGACAAAATAGTGATTGGTTTGTTTGTTGAACATATAAACAGAGAACAGAATTTTGGTAGGAAGTGAAAGGGAAGTACAAAAAAAACCTTAAATGAAGAAAAAAAAAGTTATTTAGAACATTTTACATGTGCAAAGGAAGTCGGAAGAGGTAAAAAAAACTTGTGAGAGAGGGCGGCCATGCGGAGAAAAGGGACAACAGACTGTTCAATAAATGTAAAATGAAAATTGCGGGTTTTTTTCTTCCTTTCATTTTCATGTGAAAACTTTCAAGGACCAAAATAAAAAGAACTGATTAAAAACATTACTCATCATAAGCTACAATTCACTGAGCCGTGGCAATTTGGCGTCTTCCAAAGGTATAGTTATGACACTGACAATGCAACACAATGCAGTGTGATGAAATTTGGTGTTTTATGATAGATGAAAATGACATTAGCACACAATTCAGCGCATTAATGGACATAATAATTTGCCAATCAGGCTTCACTCTGTGCGGCTGTCCTTGTTTGTCGCTGCTGACATGAATCTATCAAAACTAGCAGCAGTCAAGATGAGACTCAAGTCGTGAGCTTTCAGCTAACATGAGACTTGTCGGCTAGTGTCCGCGTGCCATGAGAGCCACCAGTTGGTGGATGTGACGTTTTGCCAAACATAGATTGCAATTATCTACCTGGTTGGGCAATGTGACCCATGATTTTTCAGGACTTTTGTGAAACCAAATACAGACACTCCGTAAGGTAGCTTTTTAAGTACCTATAGTTGCCACAAAATTGTGGCAAAACGCTAACTTGGTCTAAGTAAAATTTTCACCTCACTTCAATACAGTTTCTTGGCAGCGATAAGCCACAGTATGGCGACAAAGCACTACTTTTGTCTAAATGAAGCTCCTCAATTCACTTTAACATGGCTCCTTAGCCACATGTCACCAAAGTAACATTGTTACTTGGGTCCAGCTTTGGCCTGAGCAGAAAAAACATCGAAGGGGTATTTTTACAAATAACGAGTATTGGTGCCCCCCCACCTCAAAAAAAAAATTAAAAAGCTAATAAGTGAATTGGCTAATGCATATTTGCAATTTTGCGGGAGTCATTGTGCTCTGAGTTGTGTCCATATAAAAACATGGGTCAAGGTCCACCGTTCTGGGTACTGATAAAAGTGACAAATCAGAAGTCTACAATCAAACTAATAAACATAGAATTCTGCGTCGGCTAATTGCATTACCTCTCCACCATGTGCGTCTGATCCAGGGACAGCCCATCGATGGCGGTGCACTCAGGACACTTGAACTTCTTTCTGGGGGTCACCTAAACAAAATCACACCCCCAAATG
Source organism: Hippocampus comes (assembly GCF_001891065.2). Taxonomy (NCBI): domain Eukaryota; kingdom Metazoa; phylum Chordata; class Actinopteri; order Syngnathiformes; family Syngnathidae; genus Hippocampus; species Hippocampus comes. Next base: position 874,811 of record NW_017805139.1, read on the forward strand.
TCAAGTCGAGTTTCAAGCTAATAAACGGTCCTGCCTGTTGAAATAAGCCTGCCACTTCCAACAGGACTGCATGTGCAGTGGGGAGAACGTTGCCTGTGCAGAGTGATGATGTATGACTTGGCTGCGTCCAATAGTCGACCAGTGGATGCGTGTGTTTGGCGGAGGAAAGACAGTGAAGTGAAAGACTTTTCTGAAAGAACCGTGTGAGATATGGTGCGATGGGGTGAAAGCAAAAGGGTGTGTGCGGATTGTGATGTGGTGGCAGCGTGTGAGTGTTTCCGTAAGCTTCGAGGGGGAGTCTACAAGGCCCCCACCGACCCCGATAAAGGAGGTTAAGGCAGGACTTGGGCTTAGGTCCCGAAACCTGGATGAGGGGGGCCATGCAGTGAAGTGTCAGGGTGACAACTGATAGGACCCAGAGATGTTGGTCTGCTCTGTCTGTCTTCACTCCCACCCCCACCCCCACCCCCTTTTCTACAAAGTAAGAGCCCCCAAACCAACCGATGACATGAACGTACCTTTATGGGGGCTTTGCCAGTAATGTTGGCCACGAGAAAGTTCATGGCGATATCTTCACAGTTCATGTGTGCATCGACCCAGTTCTTGATATCTCCAGGCATCTTGTATGTGTACAAGTAGTTGAAGTACTGCAACAAAAAGAGTCACATGAAAATGTTGATTAAGAAGAATAAAGCAGTCAGTGGATGACCCTAGAGTATGTAGGAGGGGGTGGTGTGGTAGAATTGGCTTCGAACCTCAGCGTGTGTGTGTGAGCTGACAGGAGGTGTGATAACCTTGCCCAGCCTGCAACGTTCTGCTCATCCATCAATGTAATCTTGCCGTCTAACCTTAATAGTCCACACACAGCGGTCTACAGGAAACTGCTCCCCCACTCTAACCAAATGTCATCTGATCTTCATTTATAATGAAAAACATCCTCCCCAAAACACATTACATCTGAATTATCATCATCATCATTTTTATTATTATTATTTTTATCATGATGCTAAAACAAAAGCTTGACCTGCTCAGAAGGAAGCCTTTGTGAAAGTAAAAACTACTGGGTCACCTTATGGTAAAAAGCAGCGCCCGTTAGAACCATGGAGACTTCGTTGGTCCACTCCGATTCGTACTTCCACTTTCCCATTTCATGGTCCCACAGGTGCAGTCGCCCTGGGTAACCCACAAGCCTGTCAGGGAACTCCCTCCATACCTGTAGAAGGTGTCAGGATAGAAAAGACAAAAGATAGAGGTATGAGTATTCGGACAAAAATATTCATTCAGTGTTGAGTCGAATCTAAAATAGTAAATAAAAAAAAAATAATAATAATAATAATGCCACTATGACCGATGCTTTCTTTGAATCCTTTGTCCTGAAATTGTTCGACTATTTTCTCACGCAGTTGCTCGCAAAGAGGTGAACCTCACCCCCGGCTTTGCTTGTGAATGACTCAACAATTCAGGGAAGCTCCTTGTATCCGCAATCATGGCACCAACTGTGTTCCCAGTTAGCCTGTTCTAAACTGGCATTTGATGAGCATTCCTCAACTTTCTCAGTCATTTTTGCCCCCTGTCCCACCTTTTTGGAATGTGTTGCAGCCCCAAAAAAAGTGTATAAGTTTGAACATGAAATATCTTGTCTTTGTCGTGTAAACAATTAAATCATGGTTGAAAACAACATCCCAACTTCATTGGAATTGGGTTTGTGTTTTCCCAAACAGTGAATGACTTTGGGCCTCTTGTATAGACTGTCTGTGTATTGCTGGCATTGAGACAAGTCCCAGTCTACATGAAACTGACCCACCCAAAACACCAAGTCACAAAAAATATTTTTCAATTCTGGTCACGGGGCAGGCGCTCACCTCATGGCTGCCAGCCTCACACACACAATAAATGTACTGGTTGAAGTGAAGTGTGGCTTATGGCCATAATACTCCTTTGAGAATGCCTGATCTCATCTGACCTTGGAAAAGGCCATCGGAGCTTGACAGCTTCAAATACGTGGCCGGCTTTTGCGTACCCCAGCCTTAGAAGTTAACTGTACAACAACAAAGAACAATTCAAAGCTATTTGTGTTTGCAGTTTTGCCGGCACTCTGCCATCTTGTTTCTACACACATGCCTACACAATCAGGTTTTTTTTGCTTTGTTTTGTTTGTTTCTTTTTTTTTTTTTTTTTAATTTGTTGTACTGATTAGACAGACAATAGTATAAACATAGAAATCTAAACAGATCAAGGTTGACTGTTCCAAACTTTATTGTGGCAAGCTAAACAAAATTGTACTGCTTAGTGGAAAACATTTGACCCCGGTTCGGAAAGGGAAAGAAAAAGGGCGAGGGCATGGAAAACTGGCAAGGGAGGCTGAACAAAAGTGTGGCAACATTTCAGAAGAGTGGCTTTATAATTCACGAAAATATTCAGCTTGAAGCCCATAGGCCGTGAGTGTCAACTCTTCTACTGTGCTGCTTGTAATTCTGTGTAATTCTCCTTAAACTGGCAACAATTTTATTAAATTGCTTCTAAGTGCAGTCAGGTGAGGGCAGGGACATTTGTAGGCTCTGAGCCCATCATCATTCCTCACTCATCAAACGTGAACAGCACGCAGTCAAAACCTTCTGATGGGACACTAATCTTAAAAAAAAAAAAAACCTTACGGCTTGTGATCACGAGGAAATGATTCCTGGCCCTGACCAGAGCATCAGAAGAAACGGGAATCTTTTAGTTCAGGTTGTTTCAAACTTGCTCACCTCATAGCCAAACTGCAGTTCATCAGATGTCAACATGATGATGTCATCATCAATGGCCAACACAGCTTCAGTCTCGATCTCGTCGTAGGGGAAAAAGCGGTTACTCAGCTTGTTCTCTTTGGTGCGCACAACTTTGAGAGGCACACCAACTTTAGGCCAAAGAGATTCTGACAACAGAAAAGCAAAGCAATAATTTGGCAACAAAATTAAACAAATAAAATAGATTTTACTGAAGAGAATAGTGTGTCTGTTAACACAAAGATGACCCAAACTTTAGAGGTTTACGACAATAGTGGACCAACCTCGACCCTTGACATTTAGCACAAACATCACAGTTCTGAGTTACACGCAACACTGAACAAACTTTGATGTTAAAAGACAGATGAGCGTTGCTACAATACAATACATGCTGATTTATATCGCGCTTTCACAACAGCGGCAGCTGTAACAAAGCGCTTAACAAAAGAGTTAACATTTGTTGGTGTTTTATATACCGAGTGAATCTACAATAGTGCAGCCCACTGGCCTTGAGAGGCCAAAGTGTAAACAGCAGGTTTTTATTTTTATACAGTATATTCTTTTTTTAATTGCTACTATTTTAATATATCATTTTGTTCTCATTTATTTCTGGTTATTTTAAATTATACTTTAAAGTTGAGCTTTGGTCATTGAATAAATGCAATTTTTTAAAATCCAATATACCGTAAATTCCGGATTTCAAGCCGCTACTTTTTTTCCACACTTTCAACACTGCGGCGTGTAATATGAAGCAGCTTTTTAATTATTTTTTTTCCATCGCGGGAAAAACATGGACCAATAAAATGAATGAGTAGTTCACTGAGGTCCAATGAGATTGTATGACTAATCACAACTTCCGCTCTTCTCGCCGTAGCGGGGAAAATGTGTTACCTGGCAACAGTCGACCAATAAAATGAATGAGTAGTACACATGGGTCCAATGAAATTGTATGATTACCGGTAATCACAACTTCCTTATTTCAGTCTTTCTTCTAACCCTGATCAACATGGAAAATACCAGACGAAAAGCATATGATGCAGCTTTCAAACTAAAAGCGATCACTCTGGCAGTTAAAGAAGGAAATCGAGCTGGTGTCCGTAATCTTGCCATAGACGAGTCGATGGTGCGAAGGTGGAGGCTCCGGCAAGAAGAACTGAGCCAGTGTAAAAAGACAACCAAAAAGACCCATGCACATTTGATTTGCCTCTCACTCGGACTGTAAATAAAAAAGGTGACTCCTCCGTCATATTGAAAACAAGCGGCCACGAGAGAACACATTTTACCTGTGTTTTGAGTTGCGCAGCATCGGGCCTAAAGCTGCCACCGATGATCATTTTTAAGCGGCTGACTACAGAAATAATTTCATATATCTTTTCCCATTTATATGATTTGCATTATTCTATTTAAAGCCTAGTGGGCTGCAGTATTTCTCCTCGTAATTACGCAAATGCGCATCAAGATCTCTCTTTGTCTGGCCTCTTATGTGTTTCAGCGAAATTTCGTTGTGCAAATGCATTTATCATGCTCATAAAAATATGGAGATTATTTTAACCTTAAGAAATGTTTGCGTTTTTTTTCTGCGGGGGTTCAGCGGGGGACCGCATCCGCGGCCTCACCCGGAGGCGCTCCAGGCGGCAGGGACGCAGAAGCAAACCCCCGCCTACTCATTGGCCAGCGGCGCATTTAATTACAAAATAGATTTTTCTTCATAAATCTGAGCATGCGGCTCTTAATCAGATGCGGTCTGTAGCCCGGAATTTACGGTATGTGTTGACTGATTAAGATTGTAATACTGTATAACTGAATCAAAATGGTCATAGTTGAAGACCATAACAGAAACAAAATGACCAAGGGCATGGCAAACATCATGTTAGCTGCCACTTAAGTGCTTGCACAACATTTTTCAAGGGGTTAGAGACTTGCTTGCAGTATATTAAGCGTGTATAACAGCATTTCACCACTTCGAGTTGTATTTACAAATTGAACACGCCTGTGAAGGACATATGATGAAATTTACCACTGACAGGTTGTGCTGGCAATGGAAATATAACATCACTGTGTTAGGTTAGTGCACGTGCAAACTCTTGCAGTTGTAATTATACAAGAGGCAAATGTCCAACATGTTTTTTAAAGATCTTGGGAAGGAACCGTGGCAAGGATGACAACACACACTGATTAGACACACAGTGTCCCCCCTCATTAATTGTGTTAATGAGCATTTGCAGACTGTGAGAAGAGCTCTACTGTGGCCAAACAATGTCAGATGACCTGTCAAAAACTATTGGAGAGATATTCAGGTATGTTAGGAAACCATTTTTCTCTTTCAGCTCAACTGTTGTCTTTCCGTCCTTTATTTCTAGACTGGCAGGCGACAGCAGGAAAACTGTGGGCTATTAGTTGAGTTCAGCCTTGTCGATCCATTCAGTCGGCATGGATATTGGTAAACTTAAAAATCTGATCAAATTTCAGTGACTGACTTTCTCAACTCCAAATCAAATGAAATCCTTTGCCGTGTTGCCTTTTTCAAGTGACTGCATGTATACATTAGCGATTAAGATATTGGAAGCGATAAAAAGACAACAGCCTGTGAAGCTTGGTGTGAATCAAGAGAAAAAAAGCTTACAAGAGGGAAGTAAGTATGCTAAAAAACAAACAAAAAATTACCAGGTCCTATCCTTGATTGTCAATACATGTTTGACCTAAATAATGAAAATATTAATAATGGAATAGGAGGCCTATCTATCTTACACAAAATACCAGAGGAATTCGAAATAACAGTTCAACGTTAAGTAATTACGACCCTCGAGCCATTCAACTTCCTATGCACTTGACTTAGACCTGAGAGTCTGACCTGTCAATGGCCCCTCGTTAATTCTAATGGGTCACGCCACTCCAGCCAGGCGCCGCTGACGCCTCTGATCAAAAGGAAACACACGGCCAGGAGAAAGCACTTCAAAGCCCCGCCACTACTTCATTATTTTCGTCAACTCGGGTGCCAATGGCAGAGTGAGACAGGTTAACAGTGGTTTACTATTTGCATTGCTCCGTCAACAAACAAAAATCATTAGAGGTGCAAGAAAACATAAGCTTCCCGCAATGTGCCAAAAGACAACAAACAGTCTGTTTCTGACCTGGATGCTCTAAAACGTTACATTAGGCGTCCTCATAAAACTCGATGAAATGCTTGCAACTCGAGCTGCAATGGAGAAGTGGCGAGCCGTTTTCCGATTCACACACGTTTTACCGTAGTGCACCTAACATGACGTAGGGGGAGCTCGTCATGTTGATGAGTGAATGGGTATACTCACCCTCAGGAGGACTCTTGTTCTGGTTATTCCACACCACCAGCAACTTAGCCAAGCTAGGAACTTTGGAAATTTCTGTGATGACTCGGAAAAGACTGTCGACTCGATCGTAGGTCAGCACCACTGCTGTGAACCCGGGCGCTCTTGGTGGAATAAGTGGCAAGAAGAGGGGACTGTTCACACTGGACCACTTCTACAGACGACAGAAGGCAAAGACACATACAAACAACACAATTTTACACTTTCTTAAAAGTATTTGGCAGGACAAGTTTCTTCAGTGTAACACGTGGATGTTTTCCTATGATGTACGGCGCTTTAAGACTCCCTCCACAAAATGGTGACGTCAAGCGCAATCGTTTTCAAATGATGTATTTTATGAGTACGCAACAATCATTCAGTAGTGTGTCTCATGAGGACTAATTGACTGGGCAAAGCACGTTGACTCAGTCCATCACAGAAACCTTACAGAAGCAAGGCTGACTGTCTCCTCTCAAATATCAACGGGCCTCGTGGTGCTCAAACGATGGGTTCGAGAACCATGAGAGAACGGATTCAAGAAATGTGAGGAGGTTCAAATCTGGAAAGCAAGTGGTGCGAGTTGGTGTTAACAACTGCCTGACTATCTTCAAAGTTGTACTCCTCTTTCATTAGTCCCCATTAAAATGACCTATAAAATGTGGGACTTTCATTGAACCCATCAATCAGGTCAGCTTTCTGATCCGATGTACCAAAAACAGATCATTATCAAACATTATTTTGACATGGAAAGTAACAAAGTCCGACAATACAAATGAACTGAAATAATATTCCACATGCAGGCAGGCCTTACTAGAACATATAAACAAGCGCCCTGGCTGTTGCGATGACAAAAATGTTGCAGTGAAAAGCTGTTGAAAAAGGGCCATACATCTGTGGTATTTTTGAAGTCCATATAAAGCGTGACTGTACGATAATGTGGCACCTTCCACAACATAAGCCCAAGTCAGCTACAGCTTCTTATACAACATCCGTTACTAATGCACCAGTAAAAATGTCCTTTACTGGCAAGTGGAAATTTCCCTGTGAAAGTTCACACATTGTCAAACAAGTAGATAGGGAAGTCATTAAAGTAACTCATATAACACGCATATTCAAATACAGAAACCACTTCAGTCATTTGTCAAACTAAATCAATTGGATTAAAAGACATCTGTAGATTAATAACTTCTGACAGATCAAAGAGCCGAATAGTCTTTCTTTCATTATACGTTTCTGATTTTTGGAAACTGATCTTCACATTACGCAAAATGCACAGACACGAATTTATTATTTGCAAATTAACGATGTCTGAAACACATTCTAAGAGGGAGAACGGCATGCCAATGATAAGAAGCAACAAGCAGTGTTCCCTACACAAACATAAAGTAGGCTCTTATGCTCGAAAACTAAGAAGATTCGAACAAAAGGATTAAACATGTGGTGCAGTGTCAGTAACTATTATGACAGTGATTGTTTTTTTTAAAATTGTTTTTGTTGACTTTAGCATTCATGTACAAATCAGTACTGGGCAGATTCATTTTTAAAACTTTAATATGAAGCATCAACAGAAAAAGCAACATGTGCACTCCTTACTTTTAAGATGCTTATCGATGCGGCAAAAGTCTCAATTTACTCCGCAGCTTAATTGATAGCCAAAACACAGTTGTATAGACCAAAACATCTTAAAGGCTGAGAGGCCTCAACCTTAAAAGTAAACCCTTTACTCACAAGTCCTAAACAAAAAGCAGCCTGTCCTCCATTCTGAAACCCCAGTGTAACAGCACCAGCAATTCTGGAAAATGTGCTTTCAATTACCAGCCTAAAAGACTACATGAGGTGAGGGGTTCGGAGGGGAGGTGGGGAGGTTCTCTGACTGATTTATTTTGTGTTTTGTTCAAGTTCTTCATGCCGTTCATTCATTGAACTGATCCCTAAAAAACTTCACCTCCAAAAATCTTTACCGTGCGCCAATTCATCTCTCGGTCAGAACAAACCTGAATGAAGGGGAAAACAAAGCGCAAACGTCGCGCAAAGGCAGAGCACTTCTCGACTGAACAATTAATAATTCTGTACAACGGCACAGTCCTATTCCTGTACACCTGCCAGACTTGGTTCAGAGCGCTCATAGACAAACGGAGAGACACTCTTACAATCACCCCTCCCCACTGATTTAAGACAAGAGAGACCGGGGCTGAGTAGCGGCTCCAAAGATGTGGCTGCATTGCCAAGCTGTGCGTAGCCACAAACTTTCACAACCACATGAATGATAAACAGTAACAACCATCCTATCATTCACAAACAGATCAGCTCAGACATGCAAGAACTTTTTCTCCCACCGCAATGGAGGCATCCGCCTCATTTCGGACTACTGCTGAGCCCGTTTGGTGGAGATCGAACACTGCTTGTGTGGTGCTCCATAAAACACAATGCCATATGCACAGTGTATTAGGTGTTACGCAGTCCACTGAATCAGGGAGCTCTCATGTTGTAAATTATCTTGATCTGTAAGCAGGTAGGATATTACCTATGTTGTATTGATGATCTGTTTTGCTATTTTTTTTTCTTTTTTCTTTTCTGATGGTTTTTCCCTTCACAAGTTACAATTATACTGTACTCTTTTTTTTTTTTTTTTGTGCATGTCCGAAATACAAATAAATAAACGGTGGTCATACATTTAAATACTATAGTGGAGTTGCATATTTCAGTTTATATACAATATATATTTTTATGGAAAAATGCATAGCTATTTTCTAACAGCCTAATATTGATTTCTCGAGTTCTATAAAGGAATAATCCATCAATCCTTCCTTTTTTTTATGTTTTGAGGTAGAATAAAATGTGTGGAAAGCACTTGAAATGGATGGATGGAAATAGAGGCTCTCAGGATCTTGGTGTTTCATTTGGTCAAAAAATGAACTTGGTAATTCACCTGCTGCTGCCCGAAATTGTAAACATTTATATTTTTATGTTTCTGTCAATGCTAATACATTAATGTGGAGAAGCCCTTTCACTGAAATGTTTAGAGTGCTCGAATAATAATTCTTATTTTACATAAGTGTTTAAATGTACTGTTTCGAACAAAACGACAAAATTTTAAAGCACATTATTATTCAGATGTTATTTGCTCAAATTCCAGAACATAAAAACATATTTTTAGTTGATGAATGTTGTGCTTGATTAATTTCTGACTTCTGATAGAGCCTGGTGAGCCGGATCACGTTTAAGTAGAATAGGGCGAATTCAGTTTGAAACTCTTCCTTCCTGATCAAAATGGTATGAATGCTTTAAGAGCGGACTGAAAGTGAAAGAGTTCACATTAAGCTTTTGCCGTTTTTAGTGGTCTAAAAATCTGAGAAGCAATGTTTTTATTCGAAAAACAAAATGAAATCAAAATAAAAAAACTGAATGGCACAAAATGTCCCTGGGACGCATGAAGGCGTAAAGACTTCAAGTCACGTTTCAAAGTGAAGCAAGACCACCACAAACAAATGGAAGATAAACATGGCACAATAGTGACATGGGCGAGAAGTTAAGTTCTCTAAACTGATGAAAAGACAAGCCAAAAACCGATCGGAGTGGCTGCCAAGAGGCCTACGGCAACATTAAAGTCATTGCAGAATCTTTTTGGCAAGCACTAGTTGTTTACCACATGTGACGATGATCTCTATTCTCCATTCTACAATAATAAAATCAAAGCACTGCAATTTTTTCCCAAAGCCAGAGACACTCTTTCAAAAGTGTGTGTGTTATGGTGAGATGAGACTGAGTTTGAACTTCTATTCAGTCACTGCACATTACAACAAACTAGACCATATGCAAAGAGACGCATGGTGACAGTAGTGTCATGTTGGGGCAATTTTTCTGAAACCGCTTGAGTCACAACTCACAATGGAGTAATTAAGTCTCCAAAGTCTTCAAACATCACAGTGGTGGGCACTAACACATTAAGTATCCGTAAGAAACCTGAAAAGACATTTAGGCTTTCGGCCTGACCATCACCGAAAAGCATCCATCGAAATTGACAAAGAATGGCATCACTTCGAAAAGATCTTTTGAACAGAAAACAGAAAATCAGTGAGGTGACATGCTGGGGGCCGAGCACATGAAATGCTCCACCAATTCACAGGTTTGGAGCGTCTTTGCACATACTGCAAAGTCAAGATGTGCGTTACTGATAGACCTTTACATTTTTAATTGAATTGTACATATTGCTTCACAATCAGCGTGGAAATATTTCTGTAATTAATAAAGTAGTGGTCATATTTGTTATATCACAGAAAATTTGCCTTTAAAAGAAAAAAAGTCCACAGTCATTGCCTCAATATTTTAAAATGTGGGTCATTTTTATCATGGTGCACGTAAACGTCAAGACTTAACAGTTACATACCACAACAGTTGGATTGTTCCACTGCTCGTATGTTTGTGCAGCATATGGGTAGATGCGGTCATTAATGATCTGCAGCGTCGTCAGGCCGATGGCCTTCATGGAGCTGAAATAGGCTTCCCAGAACCAGCGTGCCTACAAACAAATGAAACAGATGGCTTCATATTTTACCATACTAAAAAAAAAAAAAAAAAAGACACTTTCCCATTACTTGTCACAACAAACTGGACAAAGTGGACTTCCAATTAAATACATACATATATTTTTCTTTATTCTTTATCAATACATAGACATGGTATGAAAGTCTGGAAAAGAGAAGAACATTTTAAATAAATAAATAGATCGGTAAATAAACACATAAATAATCTCTCTCACCACACTTGTCTGTCTGGTTCTGGTACTTTGGAAATCAAGATTCTCTGAGCAAAGGGGGAGGGGGGGGCAAAATACATTCATTTACGCATTCAAATGTATTCGGTTAGATTTTTTTCCAGTTTTTTTTATTGGTAAGAGGTAAAGACAATTCTTGCATGGTATTTTGTAGACGAAGGAAAAAAATGTTGGGCTTAAGGGTTTTGAATTGATTTTTCATCAAAGTGATGATTTAGACTGCAAATTTCTCCAGTGTGGGACAAATAAAGGTGATCTTATTAATTGGAGGACCTTTGCATGACTATGCAAAGAGTTGAATAGAAGGGTTTCGACAGTTTTCACAAAAAAATCACACCCCCAGTTATGTTACTGAGCTGTACATAAATGTTCACAATCACACATTTTTACTGGTCCCAAACCAGTGTTTGTATCACTCGCTAAACTGTAAGGCAGGGGTGCCCATTACGTCAATCGCGATCGACCGGTAGCTCGCGAACTGGTCCCAAGTCGATCGCGATGGGTGTAGAGGAGAAAAAATAAAACATTTGTGTGTCTCTGTGCATGTTAGTAATATATTTTTTATGTTAATGCACACTGCACCCTAATCATCCTATCAGTCTCACTTTCATAAAAAGTATTGAAAAAAATAAAATAAAATGTAGCAGATCATCTTTAACCTAAGGTGGCCCGTGACCTGCGTCACCGGAAGTTGTTAGCGCTCAGCAGTCTGCAATTGCAGCTTGTGGTCAGAGCTGTTTGCCAATATCTTTTATCGTTATCATTATTCTCATTCAGAGTTTGTTTCGTGTACAATTCACCGAGGGCACTGGCAAAGACTGGCAATCTGGAGGGCCAAGAGAAGCATTTTAAAATGGTACGCGTGAGCTACGATAGTTAACAGGCTGCAAAAGTGCGTCGCATGCCTCCGCGTGCGTCTGTTGCTCTTCATGGCATGCGTGTGCGCGGTACGGGTTGATCGCGGGAGGTTGGTTGACCGAAAAGTAGATCTTCGGTCCAAAAAGTTTGGGCACCCCTGCTGTAAGGTTAGTTCATAACACATTAAATGCATCTTTTATTTTTAAAGAGTGGTGAGGAAAATCCAAAAAGACTTTCCTAATCTCCTGGGAAATCTCAACACTTCATCAATCAGAAGGTGATGAAAGTTTTCTTTTCTGAGGAGGAGGAGGATGTAAGGAAACCGTGCTGGCCTGAGGGAATGACCCACAGCCCTCCCGCTCCCCCATTACTGCACAAATTTTTATGAGCTGGAATGAAGAGGACCCTTTTTGTTCCCCCATTTCAAATGCAACATTTCACAAACCATGTGCAACTCTAAACCTTTATTCTTGTTTAACCTTTTAAAGCTTGAATGATAAACAAATCAATCATCACTAAAAAGTAAAGGATCAATAAAGAAACCCAATTAAAAAAAAATATATATATATATATATATATATATATCGAAAGCGACAAAATCTCACTGTAAATATGTGCAAATTGTTAATAAAGAATTAATACCAGAGAAAAGAACTGAGTTCAAGAGCCCACTCTCTTTTACCATTTAAACCATTAGAGAAGAGGTCAAAGTCATGAGCACAAACAGTTGGGAGTACAGAAGTCTTTGTTTAAGTCTACGTGTCAAGTATGTGACAGATGGCTGCACCTATAGAGCAGATCTGCGAACCACTGAGTGAGCCGTGGCGAGAACCAGGCAATCATTAGTGATTTGGACTTAATCAAAAACAGCAGCCGAACCACATGTCAGCTGCTCACTGGGAATAATGTTGTGCTACACATTAATTAACACTTTACCTTTACCTGTGCTTTCACACACACATGCACATCTTCTCTTTCTTTCCAACTCAACATGTTGAGACCTGCAATCGACTTCTTGATTTTATCCATCCATCTATTATCTATCCATTTACCCTGATGCAAAGAAACAAATACATTCGAGTTTTAACTTTATTATAATCATTTGAATGATCGATTAAATCATCGATTAATCAGATAAAAAAAAAACCCACAAAAAAACGTTTTAATTTCCATCTCTTAATTTAAAAAAGGATACTATTTCACATTGACACTGCAGAAATTGCACAACCATTAATTATGATTCAATTTCTGGTTTGCTCCAAAACAGGTCGGAAAATGGGCCAAAATGTTGATCACTGTTTTTCCAAAGTACAGTAAAGTTCTGGACTATCAAGTAAACAAAATATTTAATGTTGACTTTAGAAATTACGAACATTCAAAAGCTTCACTATGACTGACAATCAATCACCACAAGATGACAATCCAGTCAAAGGAAAATTATTTGGGTCAATATGAATGAAATATAAACAATTTAAATGCTCAAATTAGACCTTAAAAGGGCCCTAATATTATAATAGCACTGAGAAAGTTACATTTGGTCAACACCACGAATACAAAACACACACTTAGCTATTTGAATAAGAAAACTATGTCCGAATTCCAACATAACTTGGAAAAATGAAAACAGCTTCAAACCAAAGCCTTGTGAGCCCTCTGCTGGTAAAACTGATAAATTGCAACCCAAACAACACTAAATGTAATCTAACATATCAATTTCTTCGCATTGGTGAATTAGTTTTGACTGTTTACGGTTTTGTTTAGAAACTTTAGAGAACACTGAGGTCCTTTGCCGCATTTATATTAAATCCAGCATATCAAACTTAACAGAAGCTTCAGATGGTAGTTACTATGCAAGTCAGCACAGATGTTTGCAGTTATGCAGTTAAAAAGAATTGGTTGCTTTTAAGCCTTTGATTGGTGGTACACAGTTTATTGGGGTTTCTTCTCAGTTAGCATGGGCTTTGGACAGTGTAATCTTGTTTCAGATCTGGTTAGACGTTATTTGACACCCATCAGTCATCACACACATGCCATAGTAAAAAGGAGTACCATTATTTAATTGAATAATTGGTAAATAGATTAAAGTTGACACAAGGAATTAACGAGCAGCAAATCTCTTTTAACTGTGGTGGATACACCAAATAAATGGAGACATCAAATTGGATGTCTGCTGTCCATTTTAAAACGTAGACAAGAAGAAGGAAATTTTAAAAAAGTGGTACTAATGTCAGTCAGAATGTCTGTTTTGCCATTAACACAACATAAGCCAGCCTTTTTTTTTTTTAAATAACAGCTTCAAACTCATGGCAATAATTACAGTGGTGTGACAGTCAGAGTAGCAACTGTCACCATCAGTGGTCTAGATCCTGTAAGTAACTGTGCTGAACCAGGCAGGTTGTCATGTTGGGTTTGCCCCAGCTTAGATGCCTTGGCAAACACACAGTTGTTTGCTTCCATTCTTTGAAGCAAGTGCATATCACAAGTACGGCATGCTGCCTGTCTGGCTACAATATTTGTAATTAGAATTGAACCGCTACCTGTCTCTGCATCTCCTCCACTTGTCTGTGCGGAATACTCTTCAAGATGGTATACATCTCCGAGAGCTTCTCTTCTGGGATAACCACCGATGCCCTGTGCCAGATAACCAAAACAACGTAAGTGAGTACAGAACGGACGACATAAGTTCTTTCACGCTTAATGAACGCTGGTCTGAATAACACTGACCTTTTCCAGTCAAGAACTTCAGAAAAAGGAAGAATGTAGGAGTCAGCAAGGATGACGGGGACACAACCGGCTTGGAGCACATCACTAAGAGCAGCCTGACCCAAACGTGCACCTCTCAGCACCACACAAAAGGAGGATTCCTGTAGAGAAATTGGAAAAGCATTGAATATAGTTCATTGACACCGTGACAACTTTTATCTTGAAAAAGAGGTATTTGTATGCAGCTGTGCTTACCTGCAGGATCTGCGGGTAGTCATACACTTGCCCCTTGTAACAGCGCTTTCGAGCAGAGGCAGCTCCGTGGGAGAGATTGCTACACTTGTCCAAAAGAAGCAGAGCTTCGCCATTTTCTTCCTTCAGGCGTTCAAGTTCAGCCCTGTACTCACGGTGAATGGCTGTTTGAGATGACAGGATGAAGTAGCGGCGAGGTCTGGAAGATTAAGATTGAAAATGATCTAGCACAAATACTTTAGTTCTGTCACATTATCTTAACAACATACAATTGACCCACATTGGATCTGGATTAAAACTTAACCTCACCTCAAGGTTTATTCATTAAAATGTCACAGATGAACCAATGTTTAAGCCCTATATATGCCTGTGTTCTCGGAATGCTGGTGTCCAGGGTTATGCATTACTCAAATTTCGATTATAACCCAAACCATTGTGCATTATTAGACTTTCCTCTCTTTGTACATTGCTGTCAAGCTTTATTGCAGCAGTTATTCCATCCAATTATCTGCTTGACAGTTATCTTTGAAATGCACCAAACCGCTACGTAAACTTCACTAAGATAACCGCACACTGGCGCAGTATATGGCTGCAATGAGCTCACCCAGGCTGTCTCTCGGGCAGCTCAACATCAGCAGAGAGGGGGCTGTAAACTGGGATGCTGACATCGTAACCTTGTCTGTACGTCCATGTGGAGAAGCCGCCTCCAGCCAGGAGCGCTCTGAAACAAAGGTGAATTAGTCAATAAAGTATTTTAACAAAACAGACCAACAAAAATACATGCAGGCAAGGTTGATATTTTGGTTACAATCCCCTTATACAGTGTATGGTCAAGTGTAAATTTGAGTGATGAAGTATTTTGGGGATTCCGTTCAACTCAAAAGGCAGAGGCAAAAACACTGAAATTCTTCCACACCTGGTTCGAATAAAGTTTCATGCCAAATAGACTCTTTGGATGAGCTCAGGAAATTCCTTACATCTGAAGATATTGTTCATCAGCTCACACTAAACCACCAACCATCACTTTAATGTAGAGGATATCTATTTGTAGCTATTAGTAAATATATACTTCGCCTTCTGGAAATCATCTTTTAACATGTGTGTTCTGCTTCGAGTATGAGATCCAGCCAAAAGCTTAGCGTCCATACAATCAATCATTTTTTTTGGCGCTGTGCCACCTACCATCCAGTCCATGATACGATCTCTTTTATTAAACACAATATCTTGATAATAGTAGGAGATCATCTGAGGACACTAATGAAATTATGCTGCAGCTACTGACATGCACTTTGCTGGGTAGTGCTTTCCCCTCTCTCGGGAAAAATGCTAAAGTAAAGGGTTACACATTTATTGTTTCCATTTTGTCAGGCCCCACCCCAGTGCTGCTGGCAATATTATCTACACTGTACAATTAAGAGAGATTGTTCATGATGAAGCTACCTGTCTCTGGGCACATCCAAAGCAGTGTTGTAGTCTGGTGGGCCTCCTGGCAGCATGTTAAAAAGTAGATGATTCATCCCCTTGTTCCACCTTAAAAAAACAAACAAAACCGAAAAAACTACTTGATGCACAGAGTTACATATTGCCAGGATTAAACACGATTGTAATTAATTGATTGAACTCATTCAGTACTAGCCAATTCTGGAGCAAGTCCGAAAAGACGTTTAAAAACGTCTTTGGGAGTGAATGAGTTTTAAGCAAATAATCAAACATTAAATGCCTGTGTTACTGTAGCAACAAGGCAAAGACATTGGCGTTGCTCTCTCTTTGACCAAGCCCACAGTGGAGTACGAAACAAGAGAGGACAGGGCTAACTTCACCCAATGTAAACAATTAGCATTGGCCATCCAGACCTGTCTCCCATTGAAAATGTCAAAATACAACAACGGACACCCCAGACTGTTGAGCTACTTAAGTTGTACATCAAGGAAGAATGGGAAAGAATTCCACCTACAAAGCTACAGCGTCCTCAATTCCCAAATGCTGATTATTGTTAAAAGGAAAAGTGATGTAACACTGGAGTAAACATGCCTTGTCCCAGTTTTATTAGAATGAATTGTCGGCATAAACTTAAAAATTAGCAAATACTGTATTTTCAAAAAAATAAAAATACATTCGTCAGTTTGAACATGCAATATATCGCCATAGCGGTGTATTCAACTGTTTATAAGTTGAAAAGGATTTGCAAATGATTGACTCTATTTTATTTACATTTTAACCGATGTCCCACATTCTCTCGCAACTTCTTTGGAACTGGGGTTTGGATACTTAAGTTTCAAGCAAGTCTTTAATCATTCCATTTTATTTGCTGCTATTACCTACCTATTCATTAAGTCAACTCAGCTTTTTATTTGTACATGTTTACCAGTGACTGGTACTACAAAGAACATGGACGGTTTATACACTTGCCGAGACAATTTCACCATTCAATAAAGAACAGGTGATAGTTCAAGCTCTCTCTCCATCTTTCTCTCCGAGGCCTTCTTGCTCTGCACCCAGCAAATGAGGCACTGCAGTCTGCCGTGACTTTCATGAATCTACGGTCAGGGTGATCAAGAAGCTCAGTGACATCAACATCCTCACCCTGGCACTTCATATAGTATATGCTTGTAATTCTATTTATTTTATTATTGGTTGTCTTTTATGTTTTCAGAACCTCAATTTTGCTGCATCTGTACGATTCAGTGACAATAAAGGTTTTCTATTCTATTTTATTAAATTTTTCTAGACAGCACTTTGTTACCGTTGTGGTTAATTTTGTGCGTTGTGAACAAATTAGAGTTGAGCTGTGAATATGTATTGCCATACTTCTGGACACTTACTATAACTTAATGACCCTGCAGATTTTTGTTGATGCCCTAAATGTACTGTATATTTTGTGGCTAGTTTGCTATAGTAATAGTGGTTCCAACGACCAGAGACACATTGCTTGAGTGTTTTAACATAAGTTGTCTTGTAAAGATGATTCTGACTCAGAGTTTTTTTTTTTTATTTTTTTTTTTAAGAATTCAACTGCAAGTGAGACATTTACCTAGGTAGCATTGCCAGAGCCTGGGCAGTCTCTCTGATTCGCAGGGAGTTCTGATTCAGAACATCAGTTGATGGGACAAAAAGACAAGCCCTGTTGACATCATCAGTGTAAAAGTCGCTGTCCGAAATGGCGCTGAGAAGGTCATTATATTCACGCGAAAGTCCAGTGCTGCTGATGGGAACCCCAAGTTCATCAACAAATCTCTGCAGGGGGTAGATGTAAACCTAAACAAAGAAAAATAAAATCTCAACAAAAAAAACACACACACACACACACACACACACACACACACACACACACACACTGACACATATGAATGTGGTGTGGAAGTGATGCACAGGAGTAATTACCTTGATTCGGTTCTTAGGGTTGTAGCCACACCGATACACATCAAAACAGGTGTGCATGCGACAGCTAAGGTCTCCCCTTTCAGGGATGGGACTCGAGACTTGGAGGCGCATCAGGGGAGCATCATGAACACTGCGCTTGTCTACGGTCCAATCAGCGGTGGACTCAATGGAGTGAGGCCAGAACTGAAACATCCCAGTGGCGATGAGGCCAAACAACACCACAGAAAAGAGTGTGATGTAGTATATACGGTGCTTGGTTTTCATCCGTGGGATTAGAGCAGGTCCCCGGGAGCTGTATTTACCAGAGGCATACATGTCTGCCTCCTGCCTGCCTACCTAGCCTCTGTAATGACATAGTGACATATTCAGTGTAAAATGATTCACATGTATGCATTGTCTTACAGTATTTCTGTATTTGTCCCATATTTCTTACCACTCCACACACAATTTTACAAACATTAAAACAATTACAGTCGTATGTAAGGTTCGGCACCCATGGATTTGCATATTCTGTGATTGTTTTTTTTTTCCTCAACAGTTTTCAATGTTTTTGTTGTTCAATGTTTGTTTTCCAGAAGTGCACCATCCCTCCCATTCACCATTTTCATAGAAAACATATCGTGAATGTGATTTTAAAAGAAATGTTGTTGGAGTTTGGAAAATGTATTATTGTAATTATTTTTTTCAAATAAGGAATGGATTGATATAATGCATCCATAAGATGTAAAGCCCAGACAATATGTCAAATTTTCAGTTAGATTTTATACTGGTGGGGTAAAAAAGAAACAAAAAAGTAACTACATAGAAGTAATATTTTCTTAAAGGCTTAAATACTACAGTATAAATACTCTAAATATCAAATAATCATTGCAACTTCATATTATCGTACTGTATCATATCACAAATACACAGGGCCAGTGCCGGTTAGCGTACCAAAATATGGCTCATAATGGCTCTAAAAAGGTTTAATCGAGGACGGTGATAAAGAATATTAAAAGGAAATTTTCAATTTAAATTTCAAATTGTGTGCAATCGGGTATGTGCACAACGTAATTCTGCATCTGGCAAAACGTGTATAAGCACTTGTGAATGGCGAAAGTGACGGCGACAGCAGTCGTTGGAACTTTAGTTTCGCTTCAAGCAACATATCATCAACCCATTGTTTACCTGTACTTGCCGCAACACGTAAAGCCAGTTTTTCCCGATTTTGGTGACGTAATCTTCCACAAATGGCGTACTGCTCTTTCGAGAAACGTCGAAGTCGTTATTCGAACTATACACGACTGTACATACATACATACATACATACATGCATACATACATACAAACAATGCATATTTATTTATTTAAGATAAGATAAGATAAGATAAGTAAACCTTTATTAGTCTCGCAATGGAGAAATTCCCAATTCACAGCAGCAAAGTTATGAAAGGAAGAAGTAGAACAACAAAATATAGGAGCTGCTGGAAAGGCAGCCACTCTCGCGGCGCCATTTTGAAGTCAAAATAACAAAAAATTTAGATAGCGCTTTCACAACAACTAGGGAAACCTGTTCCACGGTGAGTGCCCAAATTTTCGGAACGCTATCCGCGGCAGATACACGCATTATTACATACGTCATACACATTTAATAAAACAAGTTTACTTCAGGACAATTTGTCACCCCTAACTCTGATATGAACACCCCTGCTTGTAATCTGTATACCCTTGCACATAATAGCGCAACAAAAAACACCGTATTCATTAGTATGGCAAGACAGATACTACCAAAGTGACCACTTTCACTTTTCACTTAGATTTTAGACATAACACATCTTAATGCTAACCTACCAAACATAGTTAGCTACATTATCTCACGAAAGTCATCTTAAAGAAACGTTACCAACAATCGAAATGTATTACTGCTGTCCGTTTAAGTGTCGACCATTGCGTCGTTGCGTGTTTTACTTACAAAGATGTTTACCAGATCCAGTGTTGACAGTTCGGCGTTAATTCATGATAGCATGCTAATTTAGCAAAACACGACCACTGGAGCCCACGGTCACACCCGGAAGTTATTCGCCCTTTTCTGTGCATCGCGGAATGTAATTCAGACGTTTCCTCCCTCTAGTGGCTGCACCCTCAAACGTGCACCTTTTACACAATTTTGCTGTGTAATTTCTGCAAATGCTGTACTGTGCGTTCGATTTCGGGAGTACAAATGTACGGGAGCTCTTCCGTACAAATGTTCTTAATCATTAGGAGTCTTTATTGCCTTCCATTTTGTATTCCTGTTTCCCTGCCTATGGCTCCGGAGTTCTCAATACAGTGGTTTTAACGGCCGGGTATTAGTGTACAGTATCAAAACGGAGTCATTGAAAGAAAATTATCTAATCCAAGGTGCTTGAGGTTGCTGGATCAAAATCCATAAAAGCTAATAC
This sequence comes from Hippocampus comes, assembly GCF_001891065.2. Taxonomy (NCBI): domain Eukaryota; kingdom Metazoa; phylum Chordata; class Actinopteri; order Syngnathiformes; family Syngnathidae; genus Hippocampus; species Hippocampus comes. The sequence goes on from NW_017805139.1 coordinate 895,287, forward strand.
CATACCTGTATATCGTTTCATTTCAGCATGTAAAGCAATACAACTACTTCGGTCACGTATATAAATATTCTTCAGGAATCAATATTTTCAGGATTTATTTTCCCCATGTTTTATTTTAATTTCTTACATTTGAAAGTAGATCTGTCATACTACTTTGGCAAAAGTTTTTAACAACACGACAGGTCAATCATGGTTGGAGTTGAGAGTTCAAAACTGTAAAAAAAAAAGAGGATACAAATTCAATTTTTACATTTGTACTAGTAAAGTAGAAAAAAAGAACAGACTCTCCCACGTGTACACAAGAAAGGGAGTCAAATCAGTAGGTCTAGTCTTTTTTTTTCTAACTAGAACTTTTGTCACCTCCACTCGGTGCCTGAACTGAAAAAGCCGTTAACGTCTGCTTCCATTATCTTACTGAGTAGCGAATGCTTGAGCGTGTAAATGATTTTATTAAATTTTTTTAATCAGGCTTTGCAAAAAAGTTCACAAACAGTCTTTTCTTGTCACCATCAAATTTTGAACATGTTAAAGATGTAAAAAAAGAACTTTTCTCTTTCCAACCACATTCTCGGAAAGGTGGTTGTGTCCTGTCACACAGTGCACTAAGCATTCTTTATTATAAATATGAGCATATATTTATTAAGAGCATACACGTTATCATTTATTAAGAGCATTAGCATTCTTCATTGCAAGCATTATCAATTCACTATTATTATGCAAATGCGAAACTAAAATACGAAAATACATAATTATTCCTTCAGTTTGGGACCAAGACAACTGTTTGCTAACATCTGGGGGATGTCTTCGCAACCTTCACGAATCTGACAAAAATGTAAAAATAAAAATAAATAATACATCGCCACGTGCGCAAACACTTAGCACTCACGGAGATACAGGCAGTTGACTTTTCTGTACCCAGAGTTGAGTAGTGTAACATGTATTAAAATAGAGGAAATAATTCTGCATGAAAGAAACAGCCAAACTTATGACCATGGTTTTTCATTTATTCCGTAACGGTCAAATTCAGTCAGAAAGGGATCACATACATTCCCATTTGGATAAGGAGGGGAGATAAGCAAACCAGATAAACATGGAGTCGACACATATGCAAATGTTCCTCTTTCTTTACAAGAACAATTTGCAAATTTTTCCAATAGTTCCAATAAATAACTTTCAGATGAAATATTTCTTGCGTTGTATATCAATATTTATATCTTAAATAGACACCTTCTTTTTGTTATAAAGTTATTCTCTATTAGGTTATTGGAATTATTATTATTAGTAGTAGACATCTGCATAAATAATACACACAGAGAATGGTGCTGTACACATCATGGCCAAATCAGTGCTTGGACTGGTTGCAAGAGTAATGATTGAATGGGTTTATAACCCAAGAGTATTTGTGAGAGAGAAGAGGGACTGGCAAAATGATCTGTGCAGTGACAGACTGTAAATTGGCAAGATGTGAGATGTGCTGTGAGTAACAACTCTTGGTCCAAACAGAAACTGAGCAGATCACGTTGGTGACTCCAGGCCAGGCACTCCACCAACGGTCATTCTGCAGAATGTCTCACCACAATGGAACATTCGTAATGTGCCCAATGTTAAATACTTTTCCACTTGGACAGAAAAAAAGATGAACGCACAACTTCTGGGAAGTGCTTTTAAAAAAAGACAAAAAAAAATTCAAGTTTAAAAAAAAATGACACGACCATCAATCTGTTGCAAGAGCAATAAGGATATTACCATCAAATACAGCAATACTAGTGAAACCATTTATCATAATAAATAACGCAAATAGTAAACCGCCTGTTCATCTGTTAGACCCTTGGTGATATGGTAAATTGTACGCCACATGTAGAATCGACACCAGCTCATTTATCCATGGAGTCCAACCTCGAGGAAGAGCGAGGTGAACCAGATTAAAGGGAAGCAAACACCTGATGTCCATCATGTCTGAGAGCACCTTGAGAACAAGAGTAAATGCATCCTGGGACAATTAGAAGAAGCATGGTTTTGTTATGTCTGGAATCCTGCATTTGAATTAAACTGGTCTTAAAAACAGAAGGATTTCTTTGACATGGTGGCAACATTTGTATCACGGAAACTAGCCCCACTGCAAAGAATCTGACCACGAGAGCGGTAGCGTCTCTAGAAAAGTAAGAAAACTATGAGCTGGGTGGTTATTGCGGCCTGAAGGCTGACACAAATCCGCAGTGGTAACATGAAAGCCATGGTGGTCAGGTGGTGTCTATCCTGTGGTGTGTGTAACAGTCTCCATGGGAATGACAGGAGTGGGACGTCATAAACATAACTCATTGTGTTCAAATAAAGCAGTAAACATATACAAAAGTACATCTGAGAAATAGATTTGGCAATATCAAGGTATTCAATTATCTGGCAAGGAGGGTACCAAGCAAACATGATGTGAACAAGAGTACTCAATTGTCAATTAACTGACTTAGTAACCAAATCTCTTTGAAAAGAAAGACAAAAGAACTATCATGCACTATAAAGAGTAACCAAAAGGCTTAAAAACATCCATAGGCGTCTGTAATAACTTTGTCACAATCACAAAATGTTTAAGACACAATTTCAATTTCAACCACACACACCCACACACACACACACACACACACACACCCACACACACACACACACACACACACACCCACACACACACACACACACACACACACCCACACACACACACACACACACACACACCCACACACACACACACACACACACACACCCACACACACACACACACACACACACACCCACACACACACACACACACACACACACCCACACACACACACACACACACACACACCCACACACACACACACACACACACACACCCACACACACACACACACACACACACACCCACACACACACACACACACACACACACCCACACACACACACACACACACACACACCCACACACACACACACACACACACACACCCACACACACACACACACACACACACACCCACACACACACACACACACACACACACCCACACACACACACACACACACACACACCCACACACACACACACACACACACACACCCACACACACACACACACACACACACACCCACACACACACACACACACACACACACCCACACACACACACACACACACACACACCCACACACACACACACACACACACACACCCACACACACACACACACACACACACACCCACACACACACACACACACACACACACCCACACACACACACACACACACACACACCCACACACACACACACACACACACACACCCACACACACACACACACACACACACACCCACACACACACACACACACACACACACCCACACACACACACACACACACACACACCCACACACACACACACACACACACACACCCACACACACACACACACACACACACACAAACACACACACCATCTTTTCCTCGACACCAACTCTGTATAGATAGACCTGAGGAACATTGTGTCACGTCTTCACACTTCTACTGACTGACATAAACGTCCATCTTCACATTCCTGAAATGAACAATGACAAATAAAGAGCAGGAAGAAAATATGCTGCTGAGGGTGCAGGAAGTAGTAGAGCACGTCAACCCTAGATGACGTGCCAATGCAAATTAGCTTCTTCTACAGTGTTAGCTTTTGAATCCCTGCTGAATTAACGACTCTCTCCTTCCTTGAGTTAAGTCAGGGGATGAACATATGCTGAAATGTATCACGACATTGTTTTGGAACGGTATTGGTGAAGCTACAGTTGTTTATTTCCACCCAAAAGCAGCACAGCCCCCTGGCATGCAGAGAGGTATCTTCTTTGTAGTCATTGCAATAGTGCGAAAATGTCATTAAAGTGGGGGAGGACACCTGAAGAATGGAAATTATTTGTGAGTTGGCAAGTCAAGGTTTGTTCTTAGGTCTCTGATGAGTGACTACATTCCATCGCATGCACATACTGTGATATGTTTCTTTTGTTTTGTTGTTTTATTTTTTTAAATCTGGGATGACTGTGTCCTTCATTTGGAGTATACAGTTGTTTGAAGTGGACTACACCATAGAGGATAGAGTGTTCTCCTCAGAACAGTGGATAGGGAGAGATGTTCGTAGTGAGTCATTGGGAGGTGGGGCACCCTCACCAGGTGAAAGGTCATTGAGTTCCTCAGATGATGAGAGGGGGAAGGAAGGTGACAAGGAGATGCCAGAAGACGGGTCAGCAGATCCGGCAAAAGTGCGCGGTGGCTTGGGGACCAGGTTCGGCTCCAGTGTTGCCCTGGCCAGAAGCTGCTTGTCATCTGGTTCATCTCCCATACACTCGACGTGGCCAAGTGAGCCGCGTCCTGACTCCGACTCCCCATCAGACAGGTCCATTGGAGGTGAGCTGCTGCCATCTAGTCTAAATAGAGAGTCCAAGTACTGGGCAAATTCCAGCACTGTTCGGCTGGGGTTTCCATTTGACAGCTGGGTGGAAGTTTCCCGTCCAGTCTCCGTGCTAAACTCCCACTTGTCTTCATCTTCATCCATTGCTCTAGAAGCAATTTGTGGACTCCGGGGAGCGTCGGGAGTGCTACCTGGACTGTAGACGCCCGGAATCTGTTGCACATCAGGGTCAATTTCAGAGTAGACGTTAGGCTCTGCGTTGAAAGGCTGAGGGGAATAATGTCCACTGTATTGAGGTGTGGCGGGCGAAAGCTGCACGGAGTACTCCGGATTAGATACAGGGTCCAATGGCGTGAAGAAAGGCCCAATCTCACCCAGGTGTTCTGGTGTGGCCTGGCAGAGGCAGTCAGCAGCCAGCAGCTCAGTGCGAGAGCTGAGAGATGGATTCTCTTCAGGAATCGGTGCATCCAAAGGGAAGGGTAGGCTACTAAGCATTGGAGAACCTCTAAGCGCAGCAGAGGAGCGCCTGGAATCCAGGCTGTAGACAGATTCAGCGTCTGACAGGCTTTCCATGACAGCTAATGGAGCTTTGCGGTCCCTAAGCTCCACAGTCAGGCGCTCCCGTGCTCCGCGTAACACTACAGGTACTGGAGGAGGAGGACACTCGGAGAAACCATCCAGAGATATTTCAGACTGGGCACAGGAACTAGAGGAGAGGACGAGAAAGGACAGGAGTGACAGGGAAGCAGGACTCACATGGCGAGATTGGCAAGAATAAAATCTCAACTCGACTAGGGAGGGCTTACAGAAGGGAAAATGGGCAATGGTTTGTGTGTAAAACATCCAAAATATGGACAAAGGTCTTGGGACAAACCTCTTGGTCAAGTAGGGGTGGGACAAGCCCAACTAACCACGAATTTCAAATGCTACAGCGTACTTGAGGAAGTTGGAACCTTTCCATGCTTCCAACAAAGTCCCTTTGAGTGACCATGATGAATTAGGACATGTTGTGAGCCAGGTTCTCACTCATGCTTTTCTGAATAAACAGGAACTCCTAGAGACATTTCAACAATTTGTGCGGGAGAGTGGAAGCGTATGTAGCGGCAAGGGAAGAAACATTTTTATGTATATTTCTATTTTCACTTTCTGTTCGTGTCATGGTAAATTGTCCCAATACATTTGTACATATGACGTGTTTGCATACTTAAAATTAAATCAGTACCAGGGAGAAACACTGACGGGAAAGTGGAAGGTCAGCATCCTGGTGGGTGCTTCTAAAGCAGGAAAGGTAACATCAACTACTTCTATCAGAACACAGACTTTGGACAGGGACTGAACCGGAGTGGGGCGTGGAGAGAACTGAATACTACCGTACGTGGTCACTGCACTGTGGTCAGACAGTGTGCAAGCGTGCATGAGAGAATGGTGCACATTATGTAGGGTGAGTGATCACATGCTTTCCTTACCGTAGCAATGTTTTTTGTCTTTTTTGTTACCCAAACAAACAGGAATTACAAGTTTGAGAAAACAAGAGCAGAAATTAGTAGCAGTTGGAATGCTGGTTTGAAATTTAGTTACTGTATATTTTTTCGTGGTGCTTACAGAAACTATTTAAAATCCGGGTTATGGCAACAGATGTGTGTTTTTCTTAAAAGTCTGTTGACTTTTGAGGACACAAAGAAGCCACTTTGTTTTAAAAAAATATTTGTAGCTCCCATTTTTACTCCCACATATGTTGTCAGATGTGAGGCCTTTCACAACTACAGTGGTACGTCTACTTGCGAAATTAATTTGTTCTGGAAGAAATTTCTTAACTAGAAAATTTTGTAAGTCAAGATGCATTTTCCATGTAAATGCCCTAATTTGTTCCAAGTCCCCCAAAATTCAGACATAAATGTTTCCTAAAGCATAAAAATGCATCAAAATATGTAACAAATACATGTTACAATTAGATTATTGCACAATAAATGAGAGTTGTGCATAATGTAAAAAAACAATGAAGAGAGTAAAGAATAAAACTGATGGTCATTTAACTGCATCCTCATCGTTTTTTGCCCTCTTTAGTCCATGTTTTCTCTCAGAAGTGATTTCTGCCTGCCGTTTTGTAAATAACTGCTTTTTTAACAATCCTTCGAAAATGTCGAAGGCAAACATCAACATAGTGAGCGATCGCCCGACTGGTGGACACTTTTTTCTGGGTGATTCACATTTATGTAAAATACCTCATGGCCCGAGGTGCGAATGACGAGTACGCTGCATAGACACATATTTATCTATCTACACACACAGACACATTCGGTGGAGGTCCCTCCTAAGCCAATCGGATGCCAGGATGATGCTTGGTAATAGCCAATGGCAGAGCAGCTATAAATATGTTGCGTTCAGGAATCTCGAAGCTTCGAGTAGCGGGCCATACTGTATTTTTACCTTTCGTATCTTGAAATTTCTTTCGTAACAAAAGGCAATATTTTCCTGTTGAGGCGTTTCTTAACTTGACAATTTCATATGAAGAGATGTTCGTAAGTAGAGGTACCACTGTATGTTCTGTCAATTGCATTGGAAACAGTTTAACGACAAAGTTGGGCAAACAACTAAAAGATGATCAAGAGATGACTTGACTTAAAGGAGACCTGCTTTTCCCCCCCACAATTCAAAAGTTTTAATCTGAAATTTTCAGCATCAAAACAAAGGATTTAAATTCTGATTCAACATGTAAATTTGCAACCATTTGTAAAATTAAATTTTATTTTGTGAAACAATTTAGCCTTAACCTGCCACCTTGTAAAAATATGAGTTTGAATACCACAGTTATTTTAGTTTACTTATAACAGGTTACAGGGGAAACTGAATATTTTAGACCACAACACATCCAAAGTGGTGCTCAATACTGACCGAACACTACTGTTCCTGCGGTGGTGAGTTACAGTCATTGGCTGCTGGGCTGTTGCAGATGCAGCCATGAACACACTCTCAGGGTTCAAGTCCACTTCTGTCGGGCTGACCATGATCTTGGCTGCAGACAGCAAAGCCGTTTTGCCTTTGTTGTAGTTCTCCAGGACCTGTCGCAAACACAGAGGTATGCGCGTGACTCAGAGCACGGCAGAACTTCTGCTGCGTGAGAGCTTGAGCTTCAATATGAACAACTTAAGTCAGAGAAAAGGGGCGATGAATATGAAGTATGCACATTATGAAAGTGTGCAAAAAACATCAGCTGTAGCATCACAAATTTTTGTTCATCTTTGCAGTTGATATGTAACAAGACTCATTAAAATGATCAAGTATTGTTAAAATGAACTATTCATGTATACAGTATGTTCTCATGGAAACAGTAAGCCTGGAATAAGTACACACTCATCTGAGAGATGATTGTACAAAGTATAAATTAATACTAAACGTGGCATCAGTGTTGTATGATTTACATTTTACTGGATAAATAGCACACACTGTACATCCTTTCTATATTTAACTGCAGATACTGTAAAAGATCTATCGTGATAGTACATAGTGGTTAAGATAGATGTAAGTGCGAGCGAAAGGTGAGCTTCCACCTACTCCGACTGACATTAAACACCCACACTGGAGTCATGGATGCCAGAGGAAGATTCACACAAGTCCTACAGTATTTGAGGAAATAGCAGTCCATATATTTGCTGTATACACAACTTACAAAAAAAATAGACAATCACATAAATACGACAATTAGACTGACATTTGTGGTTAGCTTTAATAAGCTCGAATACATGCCAGAGGCACATTATGCCAAAAAAAAAAAAAAAAAGACTCGACATGCAAATGTGAGAACAAAAGAAAACAAAATGAAAAATAATGTAAATAAAGGCTTGAAATGGAATTGTTCAGTGAGGTCAAATATCAGTCAAGGAGCATGTTAGCAAATAAATAGAATCATTTTACACAACAGGGTGTTGCCAATGGCTTGCTCACGCAAGACTCTTGCAAGTGACAATATACAGGTATGTGACACAACAGTCAGAAATATAAAAAGGCACAATAACGGCTTGAAAACTGACAACATTGAGATGACAACTTGATGCAGTGTAAGACATGCAGTATCTGAAATTGGTTCAGCTATATGCGCTTCAATAATTTAGATGCACATGATGACAGGATTCTTAAACATATGCATGAGGAAATCTTCCTTTCTTTCCTCTGTTTAAAAATGACTCCAACTCTCTCAATAAGAACAATAATGCATAATGTAGTGACCCAGCAGCAGCAGCAGCAGCATAAACAATAATGATAAATGTCCTTGTTACTCCTAATTTTGAAATGTCAGGACATTTTTAGCTTCCTGGAAGGAAAGCAGAAATGTGTTTTGAGGAAAAAGTAAGCGACGAGGAAAGAAGATGCAGTTGGTGTGAAAGGCATTGCCACGGAAGCTTTGTGAACAGGAAGAAATGGCAGGAAGAATTGGGGGAGTTTCACGTCACAGCACTAGCCAAACATGCAGCGGCACAGACAGCAGCAAAATGCTGAACGTGGGTTTTGGATCACTATGGGTACAAAAATAAATTACAATTTCGTGAATTTTACTTTCTACATTAGTTTGATGTAGTATTACAGGCTCATTGCAGTAACAGCAATATAAGAGTCATTTGTTCTCTGGAATGCAGCTGTGATTTTGAACTTCCTCCCGGGATCTTGCCTGGACTTGTTATTGCCTCCAGCTACAACTTTGTATGTGCAAAAGAGCCACAATGAAGGCTTTTCAAGTCAGGATATCCCACAGAAAGATCCTGATCCTTCAATCTAAGAAACATGATCTCAGTGAGGAATATCACAGTGTTAGTGGGGGCGGAGTTACGAGAAAATGGTTTCATTAAAATGATGAGCATTGTTAAAGTAATTTGTGCAGCTCTGTGTATGGTGACATCCACTGCTATACACAGGTTAAATGAAAATCCTTAATATGCCATAACATTGTCAAATAACAACACTGAACACCATGTAGTTTCCAAACTACAGACTTCCTCTTGTTGTCAGGAGTTATGTGATGTTTCCATCTTGATAGCTGTTTTTTTCTTGGGACTCATTGGGTAAGATATCAGAAGGAGTGGGAAGGATGGTGTAAGGTGCGTCTGTTTGGATTTGTGGTGGAATGCAGAAATTGTCTGCAACTGAAAGAGTTGCTGACTGTGGGTTAAAGGGATTAATAGCTTCCGTAAATGGAGACGAAAAGATGGTGGTTGACAGAGAGCAATTCGGTGTCTGCAAGGTAGGTATTGTGAAACAGGTCTTTATAGGTCGGGGGAAGGACATGTCATGGGCAATACTGTTAGAGTGGGATTCTGTATTCGAGGTTATTGCACAATGGTGCCACTGGTAGGCTGAAAGACCTCAAGCACCTCCACTTCCAGAGTCCACTGTTCAGACAGAGGATAACATGGTTCCAGCACCTGTGGACACACCAGAGGTTCCGCACACAATCACATAGTGCGACACTTCAATAGGAGTATACATCTTTAGACAGATGCACCGTCACCCAAACCAACCATCACCTCATATTTATTTCCACAGGCATGGCGAAGGGCAATCCTCAAAGTGGTTTCTTCTCATGCAAACATAAACTTCAACACCCTTACACCAGAACAAATTTCCACAGGACATCATAGAACCACCCAGAATAGATGGAAGGCTCCCCATGCTTTGCTAGTAGACCAATGTGAATAAAATGAAATGACAGGAAAGATTAAAAAAGATGGATAATCCACACATTCAATTCAAATCAGTAACAACACTTATGGGGCATACCAATGAACATTTTTCCCCTGTTTGATATGGTCCATTTCTGATTACTATCAATTGATTGCTGGGACAATCGATTTCTAAGATTAAAAATTAATTACAATATATGATATATCTCTCTATTTATTTTAAGACCCAAACTTCTAATGTCAAGGTATTTTTTGATTCTTTATTAAATGGAAATTAGCCCTCTAAACTATGGAGAACTTCTGGGGTAAAACAATGATTATGTTAAATGAAGGCTCTCAGTTTGAGTTAATAAATCAGGCTATGTCTTTGTGTACATTCAAAATTTGAAGTTAGTATACCCCATTAGTAATTAAAAATATAACTAAAATGTTTTTTTAAATAGGTCGATATTATTCAAACACCCTCTTCACGCAACAGTTTAATAATTACAAGAATGACATCCCAGCACCACGTCAGTGAAGACAAAAGAATCAGCATGCACATGAAGAAAACAGACCTTGTTTAGACCTTCCATCACCATGAGAGGCATGTGCTCATTAAGCATGGCGGGCGAAATGATGACTTCATTGAAGGCCTTGTTGTCCCCCCAAAGAGCCGAGTATGTTGGCTCTTCCTGCCCACAGCTAAAAGAGAGAATGACATCGTGAGAAACTTTTGAAATCAATAAGACAAAGTAAAAAAATCGATTTACCATCCACCTCATTGTTTTCCCTGTCAACACGGGGGAAGCATTAATGAAGCTAAACAATATGAGAACGTGACAGACTAGAGGTCACTTAGAAGAAAAAAGTATTTTAAGAACAGAAACAAAAAGACAAGTACATGTGACTCTAAATGCGGTCAAGTATCCAGTAAATTACCAGGGAAAATCTCACACTGGCTTCTTAAACGCACGGTTTGTCTGACTGTCATTTCTCTGGTAAACAAATTGCAGTGGTGGTTTACCACCAGTTTGGAGGAAGGGAGAGTAAAAAAACAAAACAAAAAAAAAACCCCGAACTGGGTGGCCTCCATTTTGACACAAAAAAAAAAAAAAAAAAA
>NW_017805139.1:906521-944036 GCF_001891065.2 Hippocampus comes
AAAAAAAAAAAAAAAAAAAAAAACCCCCGAACGGGGTGGCCCCCATTTTGACAAAAAAAAAAAAAAAAAAAAGAGAAAGAAGTATGCAGCTCTGAAACCAGCCTTCTTACCAGGTCTCTGGAGGATGGTTGTGCACCACGTGGATGATCCGGCCAGGAGGGTAGAGGGGGGTCGAGGCTGAGAGGGCGATGCTGAGGTCACTGGGGTGGAGCCACAGACGACTGCTGGGGGGTGCTGCTTGCTGAGATGGAGGATCCTCCTCCTCAAGTGGAAGCTCCGACTTTGGGATGCATTTGGTGCCTCCCACAATGATCCTCCACTGTGGCAATAAAAGCACATTATCTCTGCTTTGAGGCAAAATGCCTTGTTTTGTTTTCAGCAGAAGCATTATACAGTAAGTGAAATAGTGTTTGCAAACCATTGTTGCATTTAAGGTCCTGTACAGGTGTTACAGGAAGAGGCTTACCTTTGGCTTGTTACTTTTTTGTAGAACTTCTAGCAAATGGCGACGGAACCCCTCCAGCTGAGACAGGCCCAGCCTAGGAGACAACAGCAATGGTTGACTCTGTGACAAGTTCAGGATTCTAAGGAGTGCATTTACAATGTACAAGTGAAGGAGATACCTTGGTACCAGATCTTTTCCTAATACAACAGAGGTGACAAACTCTTTGGAGTATTCCATGGCATCCTCACTGGTTGAAAAGAAGAGTCAATCAGGTTGAAAAATAGAGGAGAATTTGGTTGGACACACCGTTTACTCCAAATCAACATTTATCAAATTGAATCAAATGCACTTCAAAATAACAGACTTCTACCAAGGCTTTTGCGTTGTGTCACATGAAAAATCAGTGAGTAAGGCTAAGTATTAAAAACCTGATAGCGAGGATGAGGACAAGTTTTTTTTCCGGGCTTGACTTGATTTCGGGAAATATATAGGTGTGTCCCGATCCGATATTGATATCGGTCTGATACCCCCCCCCCCGCAAAAAATAAATAAATACATAAATAAAATTCTATACGTGTACATCCAAAATCTCCATTATTAGCACTCTGTAAAAGCAATCCATTCCGGACTCCGTTTTCACCGTACACTGAATTTTAAAAAAATTATGTAAATGTACTGAAGTAAACTGTTATTTTGCACTTTAAAAGGTATCATTTCTTTTTATTTACCTTATTATGGTTTTTATTAGGGTGCTAAAACACAGCTTCCTACAAGGAAAATGTTGGCAGATTTTTGAGACCCACAAATCAAAGGCTACTCTGGGGGTTGAGCAGTCTTTGATGTTCTACGTCTGATTTTTACTTTAAATACAGAGATTTGAATGCGGTTGTCATTGTTATTAAAGTGCTCTATAAATAAAGTTGAATTGAGAGACAATTCCATAGAGCTGCTTTGTTCCTCTTGTTTCTTAACCAGGGCTTGACGTTAGCACACAACTAAAAAGAGACACGAATGGCTAAGAGCAAACAGTGGAATATTCTAATGTGGTCTTCTACAGGCCTGGATCTAAATTCTATTGAGCAACTGTGAAAGGAACAGAAACATTTGATCCTTCAAACCTGGGAATGACAACTGGAGCAGCTGGCCTATGAAGAGTGGACCAAAACACCTGCTGAGAGGTACAAAAGTCTCACTGAAAGTAAGCAGCCAAGTAACTGCCTCAAAAGATAGCACACCAAAATATGAAGTGAAGAGAACCATCACTTTTGTCCAGGCCTCCTTCATGAGTTTTTTTTTTTTTAATTTATACTGTTGAACCAGTAAAATTTTAATATCATCATTGCCTTTCTTTTATGATGATGATGATTTTGTCTTTCTTTAACAGAGGGGTACAAAATAGTTCGCACGTGCGTGTGTGTGTGTGTGTGTGTGTGTGTGTGTGTGTGTGTGTGTGTGTGTGTGTGTGTGTGTGTGAGTGAAAAAAGGACAAATTTACCTAAGAAGGCCACCAGGTGGGGAGTAAGAGTAGCAGTGAAGTGTGGGATACTGAGGTCTCAGCAGGAAGGAAAGAATAGCAGCAGTACCAGCACCAAGAGAATGGCCTACTATCACCAGTCCATAATGCATGGTGCCCTTGTTCTGTTGAAAGATGGCCCGTATCATCACACTGGCACACTGCTATGGGATGAAGTATGTGCTCCCAGAAATTTAATTTGAATTGTTTATATTTGAATTTGAATAGCTCAACTTGAATAATTGCATTGAAAAAATGAATTTAAATGCCATTAATTGAATTCTATTGTTTGACACATGGTACTGAAAAGCTGAATCTCAATTGTCCAACTTGAAATTTGATTTATTAGTCTGGAACTGAAGTCAAAATAAACTTGACAGGGGACATAAAATTATGTTCTCTGAAACTACGGTATATTTGATGGTCACTGAAAATGCAACTACTGGTATACATATTTTCACTTTCAGTATATCCAGTTCTCTTAATTCAGATTTAAATTAGCTGTGACAGACAACCTGTACTTCAGGAATAGCAACCAATCGCAGACACACATAGATATCCTCTTCAGCTAATAAGCATCATCATTTTTGAGTGTATGACATGGGGCTCTCCAGACAGTTGGATCTCCTAAGCAGCTCCTTAACATTATTGGTATAAATCAACGGGTCAGGCAGGAATGAAATGGGGCTTCCTTTCAAATAGAGGAAAGGACTATTCATACTTATGAACATATCACAACAAAGCCCCGTAGGCAATGTGTTTTCAGTTTTTTTCCTTTCTTTAAACCTAATGTCCTGCTGCATTGAATTACATACGCTAGAGATTACTGACACCTAGGGCTAGATTTAAAATCTAGGTGTCTGGAATCTCTAGCCACTAGAAACGGTGCACAACCCATATCGATAGGCAGTATTGTTTCAAATAGTATATTCGAGCCCACTTTTCCTAAATAGTGCCATCATGTGAGGTGAAAAGAATTGGCTAATACTTGCCTTAGCACGATGATATCATTCAGAAAAAGTGGGCTTGAATTTCTTTCAAACAGTAGGCCAAGGGCTCATCTCATTCTTCTAATTGCACGCTCCTAGGTCCTCGCTCCTAGCTCCTCTGTTTACATGCTTGCGCCTTCCACTAAATACAAATTATTCAAATAACAGTTTCTGGTGGCACATATTTCAGCCCATATACTGCAGCTACTTGAGCAATAGTTACAAAATTATCCTTGTTTACTATGGTAATATTACGCTCTAAGTATAACCCCATATAAGATACTCATATTACGATATACATTAGATACGTCTATTCATCCTTTCATCCTCTAGACCAGTGGTTCTCGACTGGTGGGTCGGAACACAAAAGTGGGTAGCAGATCCATTTTGGGTGGGTTGAAGACAGCCAATATAAAAATGTAATTTTTTTTTTACAAGGTACAGTACAGAGGTCCCACGCGGAATATCATAAGGAAGGGACAGGAAATGTGTTTTCGAGCAACTAATTAACTCTGTAAACAAGTGCGTTCAACTCAGCCTTTGGCTGGCGGACGTCATAGCTACCGCTATGCTTTTGAAGGTCCATCAAACTCATTTTAAACGGTGTTTAAAAATATTACTGCATGTGTTTTCAGAGGCTATACTTGAAACAAACAAAATATTGTTTTTAACCTCTGTCAAACTGAGTCACGATTTTGCAACAATAGGACAATGAGGTCCCAGAGTGCCCCTGATCTAGACAAAGAGTGTGAATGTGTCCATGTACCAAGTCTCTTCCAAAAGCTTGTGACAATATCATTTCCTGCTCCAGTTTCTTCTTAATGTACTCTGCTGAGTAAACCATCCCCTAAGAGAAAAGAGAAAGAAGCATTAAGTGGTCCGACTAAGAACAAGAATTCTGCTGCATTGAGCTCTTCTTAAAAGAGAGCGACTGCAGAGCCAATGTACTATTATATCATTTCTCTCTGACCTTATGACCAAGCCAGGTCCCATGCTGTTCCTCCACAGGTAAACGCTCAGAATCCCCAGACAAATCAGTCAACGCATCCTGTTGCCACACACAAGAAAACAGGTCAAAATAAACAGAGAAAAGGTGGCTAAAAGTAAAAAGTACAACATTCATGAAAAAAAAACATTCTATGCTAAAATGAAAATGAAGAGTTTTATAGAATTTGAGGTTTCTGAGAAAAGTATTTTGTCATTTGTCACAGCCATGACTGATCTCTGACGTTTCAATCATAGCCTTAAATACTGCAATGCAAGCTTCCCTTTAGTGTTACGTAAACAATAGACAGGACATTTATATCTGAGTGCTGCTTTGGTACTGTGCCTGCACAGTGTAGGAGTTTGTGAACACTGCCTTGAACCTCAGTGCGGATGAGGCTATGAGAGAAGATGGGGCCCAACACAGGTTTCGAGGTGATAGAAGTCGAGCGTCTTGCTGTGCAAAGATGAAATTCACCTTTAGCGATAATGTCCCTCTGATACTGATGACCACCTTCTTCTTTTCATGATCCACTGCCACAAAAAATGGAGTCTCATAAACCTGGATGGAAAATGGATAGAAGACAGCAGAATGTACTGTATAAATGGATAATAGGTGAGAATCATCCCAAGGATAAAACTGGGGTGGTGGTAAGATTTGGATGTGTCACGTGAGAGATTAAGTTTAGCTTCAATGAAACTGAAATGAATGATGTGTAAAGTGTCACATGGCTACAACACATCGAAAGAACAGAATCGATACACCGTCAATGACAAACGCACTTCATGGTAATCATTTCCAACCCTTTAGCCAGACTGACCTTCAGGCTAAAATCTGTATGAGAAAATATGAGCATTTACAGTCCAAAAGTGTGTGTGTGTGTGTTTTTTTTTCTCGGCATCTTGAGACTCAGTTCATGACAATTCATCAACAAATGTGTGACAAAACGCAGTCTCAGAGGACTGCGACACCCACTGAGACTGCACAACTCTTCCATCTCTCAGCAACTAAACAAGTGAGCAAAGTGTCATCAAAACAGATACAAATAACAGCTAATCCAATAGATAATAAAGCCATTAATATTGCACCGCTTCAACAAAATAGTATCATGACAAAATTTGGACGCTTGAGCCTACACCTAATTTCAGGCTCCCTCAGGCTATAAAACCTGACATCACACAAAATTGAACTAGTTGGGTGTCATTTTTAACTGCAATTGTTCTATTACACCAATGTGTGTGTGTGTGTGTGTGTGTGTGTGTGTGTGTGTGTGTGTGTGTGTGTGTGTGTGTGTGTGTGTGTGTGTAGGGGGGGCAGGCATTGTATCAGAAAGAGTAGGAATCTGCTCAAAAAGCATCAAACAAGACTCACAGGTTTCCTTTCCTACTGCATAATGATCTTCTGTAACCAAGCACAGCTGATTTCTCATTTTAAAAGGTGTCTGAGACAAGCAATACACCCACCCAATATGTGTGTGTGTGTGTGTGTGTGTGTGTGTGTGTGTGTGTGTGTGTGTGTGTGTGTGTGTGTCTCTCTCTCTACATAGATAGATAGATAGATAGATAGATAGATAGATAGATAGATAGATAGATAGATATTCTTCAGATGAGGTGGTGACAATGAGAGTCATTAGTGCAGGCGAGACAGTAAAGATAATTACAGAAAATCAAAATTGGGAATTCATGTTACTGATGACAAGCCGTTTTTCAGATCTGAAAGTACTAAGCCTCATAGGATGGAGTTGACCAGTGAAGGTAAGAGTTCAGAAGTAGGAGATGGACACGAGTTGAGTAGAAGTAATGACATATTTATGCAACAGTGACCTTGGTAAACATCACCGTAAATTATAGTAAGTTTCTAATCTTTCCAGATTTTCCCCAAAACGCAGAACCAGCAGTTTTCATCTGCAATAGCCGGACAACTCAACTCAACTGTATTTATAGAGCACTTTAAAACAACCATCGCTGTATACATAACATTACATTAACATGCTCAATTCAATGCCCACTTTAACTTAAAACGTTGTACATGTCTTTGCTCCAAATCTTGTGAGAACGCAGGCTGTTAGAAATGGAGATTGTAAAATCTTCCTTCCTTAGTTGTAATGTTCTCATCAGTCTTGTAGCGAAGCCTGATATGTCACTCCTCAAAATTAGTTTCCACTGTGACAGCGTCTAGTGATGGCATGCTTCACATTATTCCATCCAATGCGTGACATTGTGTGATGTAAGGCGTTTATGCAGCTGCTCGGCCACAGAAACTGCCATGAATACCCCAGCACAGTTTTAGTGACGTTAATACCAGATGAAGTTTAGAACTGTGCAATTGAGTCAGCAGAACGGTGGAAACTATTACATGCTATCCAGCTCAGCCATCAGCGACCCCGGTCTTTAACAATGCGTGCCATGTGCTTTCCATGCCCGAGTTGGTCCTAAACTCCATTTTACTTGAATACGTCTAAATGTTCAATTTACAACAAGGAATGTCTAAGAGGTACCACACTCAAATTCGGTGAGCACTAGACGACCCATTAGTTCACTAATGTTTGCAAAGGCTGTGACCGCTTGGCTAGGTGCTTCCTTTTTTGAACCTGTTCATAAACTGCCCCACAAAAATAGCCTTTGGCATAACTGAGGAAGTACACCCTCCAACACCTACAACTGCTTTGGCGATAGAATACTCACTGCATCATGGCAGGAAGTGTAGACTATGTGAACCTGCTTCAGATCCCGGTCCAAGAATTGTCTGCGTATGGCCAAAACATTACAACCGCAACAATTGTCCTCCTCCACTGTCACTGACTGGGACAAACGTGAGCCAGACATTGATGTGCACCTGGGGGCAGAGGAAGGGGAAAACAGACATAAAGACACTATAAAACATTAAGTGGGCCCAAAATGAACTGTTGTGTAGCGTATATAAAATACATAATCCCATTACATACTCTGTAAGAACGTGATTAGTTCAACATTGCTTGTAGTGAGCGGGTCTTAGACGAGTGCCACAATCTCAACGGATTACCATTTAGCAAGTGCTGATGGATGAGAAAATGTGATCCTTTCTAAAGTGCCACATGAGACTCATAAAACAAAATGTGATCAAAACTGTGAAGGTGTATGTTTGAGTGCTTACGGGCAGGTGCTAACGAGGCGGCACAGTCCGCAGGCTGGTTTTCTCATCAGGTACATGGGCCAACCATACGCAGCGAGAGCAAAGAGCATGTAGTAGCACACATCCTTATACATGCCCATCTCAGTCTGGGAGAGAAGGATACAGATACGCATTTAAGCCACAATACACAAGGAAAGAAAAATATCACGCCAAGTGAATAAATCTGAAAAAAAAAACATTTTCTGTATCTCAATTCTTTGCGAGTGGTCTTCTAGGCCAACCAAATTATTTTCTTGAAAGACCAAACTGTTTGTTTTGGCATCATAATTAATAGGGGTGTTCACACGGCACACATTTGCATCGGTGCTGCACTGATGTACAGTATTTTGTTGCTATACATCTCACACCGGTGTAAATTTTGTGGAGCGTTCACACGTACAAAGCTGCTTACTCAAGAGAAGCATGTTAACCCAGGTGCAGCCCCACTTGCGTTCACACGGCAGTTTCTGCGGCAGTGCAATACGATAATACGGAAATAAAACAAGTGCATGCGTAAAGTGTACTTCCTTTTCCCCGCCTTGTTTGTGACATATCGAAAAACCACGGTTTATACTTCTCCAGACAAATCAATGCTGTGGTCTATCAGACACCGTAAAAGGATGAAAGAGAGAGAGAAAGATACCCAGGATGCAAGTTATGCAATTCCCGTATGTAATCAACTCTTCTCACGCGTAGCAAGTCTACCCCTGTAGCGTTCACACGTCCCATTTTTTATCGGTGCAGCCCCGCAAACTAGCATTTACTCCGGAGTAAATTTTTAAACCACCTCCTGAGCAGGGTTAAATTTGCTCCGGTTTAAGCTGTTTTCAGGGGCTACACTGGTATAACATTGTACGTGTGAACGCTCTCTGGGGGGTAGCCCCGGTGCTACACCGGAGTAAAAGTTGCCGTGTGAACACCCCTAATGAAACATTTTGTATTGCATCTTTGGATACGTTTTTACTCCATTTTTGTTCGTAACAAGTGAAAGTGAATTCATCACTGGGAAAACCTATAAAAATAAGCATGAATAGAGCATATTAAGTTTTTTGTGATGCAGTAACTTAAAGGGATAGATACTTGACTAATTTTGCCAATTTCAGCAGTAAGAAGTGAATATTTTGTCTAGAATGAATTTAATAGCGTAATGATTTTTCATGTATACCATTGACAACACATTTTGCCACTTGGTGTCGACTCCAAATGACATCACAAATGCTCAGGGATCAGGTAATGACCAATAAAGTCTCAACTTTGAACTTCCTATAAGCCATGATTGGATTCTACCTGAGTTCTGAGCACATGATGTCTAAAGCAATTGGTAAATGCGTTTTCAAAGGTGTTAATTGTAAACGAGTTTCTGGCCCTGTGTGTGTGTGTGTGTGTGTGTGTGTGCGCGCGTGCAGGGATGCTTAAGGAGATATATATCTGTGTATGTTGGGGGGGGGGGTCCTCTTTTTATATTATATTTTGAACTATGAGTTGCATTTTTCTGTATGAAAAGTGCTGTAGAAGTAAAATGTCATCAAATTTATTCCAGACAAAATATTTACTTTTTACTCCTGAAAATTGCATAAGTCAAGTATTTCTTTATACAAGATGCATGGCGAGTAAATTCGAGCATCAGAAGCCTAACAGCGGAGGGGTTGATTCAGCCATGCCTTTCGGACAAAACTCGGCAAAAGAGGATATTGCAGTGTCCCAATGTCACTCATGTTCACACTTGCATCATTAAGATGATGGCATGATGTCGGTAACGCAGCACTTTCAACATAAAGGAGCATGGGCGGTGAATCTGGTGTGTTGAGACTCGAGTCGCGGTATGTGACCTTTTGTCTATGTTAGACCTCTGATATTACATCAGAAGAAATTCCTGAGTCGTCTGAAACCATTTGACATTGGTGCCTTACACCCAGGATAGTGAACAAGGGAAAACGTGTAAAGGTCCATACATAGATGGACAGTGTGAATGAAAATATGATTTTCAGCTTTGGCTTCATCTATTCATCATAGACATACCAAAGGACTTACCGAGTTCTTAAGGTCCAGATATCTAGTGTTCCGAGTGACAGGCATCCCGGACAGGAAGGCTAAAATATCGTTGTTGCCCTGTGGAGAGAAAAAAAAAGCTGAACAATCTTGTTTCAAATGAAGCATTAACACAGCTAGCTTGGAAAAGTGCCTTTTTATTTTCTCGTATGCCAACGTGTCTGCTACATGCGCCATTTAAACAGATGCACACACTACATGACAAGCATTATTGGCAGCTCGGTGATGAAGTGCTGACTCCGGGAATACAGTTGATGGGTTTTTTTGTTGTTTTTTTAAACCGTGTTTATGGGCTGATGAGCATCACGGAGAAAAAAATGCATATGTTTTCCCTTAAAAGGAACATATTAAACAAAAATTGAATACCTGGTCCAGGATAGATGATCTTTTAGATCTCTGTGTCTGACGGAGGAGTACCAAGCCAGCAATGATATCACTCGGCACAATGTCTAGGTCTCTGAAGAACTCTGCAAAAAGGCTTGCCACCTCTGAATATGCATCCTGCAGAAGACAGCAGCAGATGTGAGGGCATGGTGTGCTATGTACAGTATCTCTGACAAACTTAAATATGGATATAGTGTGGGGGGTCCTTGGTTTATCAGAGTTCATTGTGTCTTGAATATGGTTAAATATAGTGTGTGCGTGTGTATATACAGGTATATACATACATACATCCATACATACACACAGACAGAGAGAGAGAGAGAGAGAGAGAGAGAGAGAGAGAGAGAGAGAGAGAGAAAGAGAGATGCACAATTTTTTTTTTTGTTGGACAAGTTTGGCAGCCTGAATTTTAAGGTACAGTACTTCATTGCGTGTCATTTGTAACCTTGAAACATGGTATAGCGTTACCTTGGTATACTTAGGGCTCACTTTATACTGCATATTCCAAAAGCAGGTCTATTTCAAAAAAAATGAATTAAGGTGGCTCACTGATTGTGTGTCCTGGGCTCTTGTGCAACACATAAAGAATTTCAGTCTCCTGCTCCAGCTGCTGGCCTGGCCTTCTTCAAGTCGGTGTCTAAATGCGGAGGAAATTTGTTAATAAGGAAAAAAATGATAATCGGCGTGTGGCTGTTCATGTGTGCGCCCAAAAAATGAGGTTTGTTTGTACCTTAGTGTGTATGTTGTAAGGTTTCGTTGACGCCGGCGAGTTGCTTTCAGTTTGACAAATGTCCGACCGGTAGGATCAAAAGTGCACATAAGCGTAATGCAGACGCTGAATATCACTAGCCAGTTGCATGCAACAATCCCTAAAACACAACAGAACAATACTTACATTTCAAACCAAACTAGAATTGCATGTGGAGGAGCACAATGTATTTCACCGGGCATTTTATGAATCATCATTCATTCAAGTGGATAGAAACACTAATCAAATACAGTTGAGTTATCAAGTTCGAGTGAATAACATCCGTTCACAACCCCCCCAAAAATCGTGAATTTGTTAAAATAAAAACAGGTCACCGTGTTTTGGGTTGACCAACCGTGTTAATGCACTTGGATGAAACATTTTTTTATAATCTAAGTTCTGCATACAAAAAGATATGTGTTGATGACTGCAGCAGATGGCAAAAGACTAAATATTATTCATGCCTGTAGGATATGATGGTACCATTTTAACATTCTCACAAGTGATCTACCTAAAGCCTGTGTTTGACTCACCCAAAGCTAGGTTTTTGGCAGTCACATCAGAGCATGGTTGGTAATACTGAACAAGCCAGGCAATTCCCACGACTGCATACACAAGCTCTACTAGAAGAATGGCTGGAGAGAGAGAGAAAAGGTTCAGGAGGATAATCAATATGAGCAAAAAAACAAAAAACATTTCTCCTTATTTTTGAATTCTTGAAACTGAAACTATACCACAGAACCAGAAAGTCAATAAATAACGTACAAATATATCCTGGATTAAAAGTGAGGCATCTTACCTAGTCGGATATAGATGACGTATTGCACAGCTTCCCTGGGCTGTGTGTACAGGATGCTACCTCTCATACTTAACCACATGATGGCACTCTCACAGATAAGACAGCTGACCAAGATGCCCATGTACCCTCGGCCATGGTCCACCAGTGTTATAGAACAGGACTGGTCAGAGCCATAGGGAAGGCCGAACAAAACCACGGAGAGAACTACCAGCCTGAACATAACAACACAGTAAAATCATGTAGTGGGGAGAAAAACTGTGCCAGAAAAAAAAAAAAAGTTCCAAGGCTCGAATTATGTTTTTTGCATTGCAGTGTAGTTTTGCAAATTAAAGACTTCATCGGAGAAGTACCGTAACTATCTAACTTTGTGGTTGCTTTTTTTGTAGGTTTATCCCAGAAAAATGAAACAAGGGCTTTATTAAACAATAAAAATGTGACAATATGATGAATGAATCGGTTCTCTTTTTTTATGGAGTCAACTACTTTTATTTCTTAAATTCACAGTGTAGAGCAGCAAACTTTTTTTTTTTGTCTAGAAGCAAAGAAAGCTCTGCTATAATGTAATTTTATTCCTTTGTTTAAATAGAGCTAAACAAAGTAAAATCCAAAAAAACCCAACTATTTTCAATTGAACGTTTTTATAATTTAAGCTTTTAACTTTTTCAGCAACACTGAAGCACTTAAAAACACAAAACACAACAAAATACACATTAAAATACGTAAAACAAAAAGGGAGGAAAACAGCACTCAGATCAATTTTGTATAGTTAAGACCGACAATGAGAAAAATCAAGTGGCTCTGCTTAGAGGAGTTTGTTTTTTTTTTTCATTTGGACATTATCTGCCCTGCTTTGATGAAGATTCTCTCAGGAAGGAATGACACTGCGACAATGCAGTCTCCATCTGGCACCAAGCAGCAATTGCTTACCGCTTCAGCAATATCATATATTTTTTCCTTGATTTTTTTTTTGTTGTCCTTGCCTTTGTATTGTCCATAAAGCTCGAATGTGTCCATATACAGCATGTCTCCATTTCCTGCTGTCATGTATCTGTCATCTCTCTCCTTCTCGTGTGCTCTAACAGCCATCAGTCACTTCGGCTATGTGCAGTCAGAGACTAATTGACAATCATGCACGGGCTCCTTGATGTGAAAGATGAGAGTTGGCGACTCTCTTTCATACGCGACGACGGACAGAGTGCAATACTAGTTTTGACGGTTGGCTCGGAGTTTGATTCTCCGTTTTTGCTAGTCATGTGTATTACTGAGGCGCAAAGTACACATTTTGACCTGCAAACAGCAATGTAAAAACGCTTATTTCAAGCCTTGTGTTCTGTGACAGAAAGCAACTCACCAGATGCAGTGTAACAAAAACAGAAAGAGGGCAGGCAGCACCAGGTCATCACTGCCGACTGACCAGCGCCGCCGAAACATCACCATACCAGGCATCACTGCCCTGTGGGGGGGAAATAAATGTTTGCGCTCTTGCTTCTTCGGAAGGAAGGAGGAATAAATAAATAAATCACTGTTGTTTGAGTACTTTTCGGCCACTCTTCGGTACCCAGGGTGTATTGTGACAAGCAATACTGAACTATTTCCATCATGGGGTCATTAATCATTACACTGCTCAACAGCAAATTTTAATCAGGGGTGGAATTATGTGTTTCTAAAAGCAATTTTGATTCTGATTAAAAAAAAATCTATTATATCAGATTTCTTTGAGATCTTTTCATTTTTTGTTTCAACTTTGACCTAAGAAAGCTTCCGTAGTGTAGATTTTACCATGCGTTGTAATCAATAGGAAAAGCCTGATGTGCTAGAGAAAAACGGTTGGCAGATTCCGAATCATTAACAAATATTCATCTGGAAAACTTTCATATGTGATTGAAAAAAAAATTAAACATTTGTTGACCAGTAATACCATTTAAGTGGGTTTATGTTGCCCTTAGTTTGTTGAATGTGTGTCTTAATTGTCGCATTAATTTTAAATTGCATTTTGTTAACGAAAAACCGCTGTGGCTAGCGTGCGAAACATTAACATCCAATTTAGTTCATTTGAATGCTGTCTTGGCAACTAAGGTAAGGTGACCACCTGGTGTCTCACCAGTGCATGCGTGTGCCTTTCCTTGACACACACACACACACACACACACACGCACGCACGCACGCACGCACAGAGAGAGAGAGAAAGAGAAAAAGAGAGAGAAAGAAAGAGAGAGAGAGAGAGAGAGAGAGAGAGAGAGAGAGAGAGAGAGAGAGAGAGAGAGAGAGAGAGAGAGAGAGAAATTTTCACAATAGCTGCAGCTGTAACAAAGTGCTTTACAGAACATTTAACATAAAATGACAATAACACAACAAAGTTCAAGATGGGCTTTTGAGAAATATTCTACTTGGTGTTAAACAATATCAAATAAGTGTATGCTTGCAAAGTGGTAAAAGGGGGGGGGCGCAGAATCGCCTTCTGTTGATCAGTCGGAAAGGGACAATATGCCAATTGGTTGCGTATCGCCACGGATCACTACTATCCACTAGTTTCAGTGGGAAAAGGGTATAACAAACCCATAAGAGTGAACGCTGGCGCGTCTGGCTGCCGCTGCTCACCTGCAATTATTCTTTTTTTAGCGGGTTTTTTTCTTGTTTTGGTTGTAAAGTGTCCTCGAGTGTCTTGAAAGGCGCTTATAAATGAAATGTATTATTATTATTATTATTATTGGTGAACAAACGAAAGCGAACCTGTTTTGATATTAGAGGGTATCATGTAACATGTAAAAGATTCCTTAACATCACCGTGATCATTCTCTTGTTGGAAAGCATAGCAGAGTTTATTGGAGTTGCCTCTGGGCTGAAACAAACTGAAATGGCAAAGCCACAAGAAGAGGGAAGGAAGAGAGGAGCCACAGAGAGGCTGATGCAGGCCTTATGATGCACACACAGGCTGAGCTAGCCTTTATGGTGAGCGACTCCAGGATATCTGTTGAGAAATTTGCTTCGTGAAAAAACAACAAAAACCTATTTGTTTTATAATTAAATGAAAGGATGAGAAATGCCAAGCAAAAGACTTAGACTGATTGTTCCGTCTGTCGCAATGATTTTTCAGTCATTAAGAGAGTGCCAGCACCCGCCTTGTTCCAAACGTAAATAGCACAGTCATCACAGTTATTATAAAGTCTTCCTTGGCATGGTGCCATTAAAAATTAATAATACTAATTAAAATGCCAAGAGATAGCTGCATCATTATCCGGTTAAAGGTGCTAATGTGAGCTGGCTTAAGTTGATCACCACTGTAGCAAATATGCAGTGACATACAACTAATTTCAAAGGGTTACGTGAACTCATACTCATGAGGTGGTGAGGTATTGATGAGCTCGCCACTGGTCCGTGGCGTCCGGATGACTGTTAGCCATCGGCTAGCATAATAAACAGTTAAAAAGATATTCAACTTATTTTAGCAATTTTCAGCAGTCAAATAATTTGTCTGTAATGAATTTGATAACTTCATTATTTAAAAAGGTATTTTGCAACTTACTGTCGACTGAAAATGACATTACTCAGGGCTCAGGTAATGACCAATCACAGCTCAGCTTGCAAACATCATCTCGGCACAATGTCTCACCCGTGAATCATGACCTGTTTTGAAATGAAATTTTGGAATGTGTTTTAAAGGTGAAGTGTGAATTAATTTCAGAAAATCACAAATGAAATACTTAGGTCACAAGTAAAATTAATTAAACAAAACACATTAAATAAAACATGGAAACAATCATTTCTATTTCATAAATCCCACAACGTAGTTGTTTCCCGAAGTGAGATGCTGGCGAGCGACAACCCCAGAAGTGTGACGTCACTTCAAAGACAACAATAGTGGGGCTCAGTATGGGACGTGTACAAAAGCCAGTCAGAAATCAATTCGGAAAGCGATGTTTCAAATTTATCTGACGGGATGCAAGTGTTTGAAGAGTTGGAGGAAGAGGTGGTTGTTGGCAGGATTTATGTTGGACCATACATGTACGAGCCAAATGCTCAGGATGCGGAAAATATTGTTAAGTCATTTTGAATACCTAAAGTAACGTCACGAAAAATAAAGAGAGATATAATCTTGTTAATTGTGTTTGGCATTCACTGGTGGTCACCATTGTCCTTGGCCTTTTTTAAATTGGTGGAAAAAAATAAAGCATAATATGTCTTCTTCAAGGGCGGCCCGGAGGGCCAGTGGTTCGCGCGTCGACCTCACAGGTACCGGGTTCAATTCCAGGTCCGGCCTCCCTGTGTGGAGTTTGCATGTTCTCCGGTTTCCTCCCACATTCCAAAAACATGCATGGCAGGCTGATTGAACATTCTAAATTGTCCCTAGGTGTGAGTGTGAGCGCGGATGGTAGTTCGTCTCTGTGTGTCCTGCGATTGGCTGGCAACTGGTTCAGAGTGTCCCCAGCCTACTGCCCGACAACAGCTGGGATAGGCTCCAGCACCCCCCGCGACCCTTGTGAGGATAAGCGGATCGGAAAATGAATGAATGAATGTCTTCTTCAAAAATGTTGATAATTCTACAGTACGTATTAGCAAAATACCAACCACGGTGGTGGCATCATTAAACTTTGAGGTTGTTTCTTTTCCGCTGCAACTGGACATTGGGGCTTTAATCAAGGTGGAGTCAGTCATTTTTGGGCACCTCAGGCATCTGCAAGGAAGCTATTTGGGAGCGCTTTGACAACTAAGAGTGGGTAAATATTGCAAGTCATGGTCTCCTGTCCAAATAGAATGAGCAGCCGAACAACATCAGAAGGTGCTTCAAATAAAGATGTATTGTATTCTATTATACATTTACACGCTGAAGAGAAATTACAGTATTACACCTTTTAACAGTGATGTGCAGACTTAGTTACTGTGCATGTTATAAATACGAGGGCTCTTGATACCACTCTTTTCAGACTGATACCAGTATAAATACTCAACTCTGAAGTACTCACCGATACCGAAATCACTAATACTTTGGAGAAATAAAATGTCAATAAGATAAAACGTTTTTGTTTTTTTTGTTTTTTTACATCTGACAAAAGCCAGAACAGTGATTTAACAATTGAGAGTTAAAGGACAAAATAAAACACCATCTCACCCACTCACTTTGAATTTAGGACTGAATCAACAAAAGTGCCAAATGAAATGAAATAATTCTAGTATTTGTTCAAAATAAATGGAAGTGCGAATTAAAACAGATTTGACGATTAATCTAAGCATGATAGTCACAATGAGCTTGGAACATAGGGTTGGGAGATATGACTGTAAAACGTATAACGATATCACAAAGTATTTCATATCAGCCGATATTGGCAAAAAAATATATATTAAAGACAAAATATAATAAAACTAACTATATACAGAGGAACAATACCATCCAAAATATCTGATAGCAATACTAGTTTAAAATATATACAATGTGACTGTGTACAATGTAATGAAGTGTGCAGTTTTGTTTTACTGTACATTTCTGATTGCCTTTGAGTGCCATAAATGTTTAGTGTAAATATTTGCCGACAATGTAATGATACTAGCCCAAAGCATTCTTGTTGATACATTTGTTGTCATATCGTGAGTGGGGAGACGGAGCGGCTAGCGCAGGTGTGTCAAACTCATTTTTGCCACGGGCCACGTCGTAGTTATGACTTCCTGTGGCGTGCCGTGATGAATGTCACCTGTGAATGAGCGTGTCAAGCAGGAAAACAAATTGATCATTTATTAACATATCTGGAGTTCGGGGTTATTTTGGGACTGTCTGAAAATATAAAAAAATAAAGTATACAGCAGCAACTACTGTGTAGACTTAGTGGACGCAACGTGGCGCCTCAGTACTTGAATGGGAAGAAACAAATGCATTAATGTATTAGCAACACCACCTACTCAGCAGGGATGTGTAAAACAGAAAAATATCAGCATTTCTTCTCAGCAGATCTGGAAGCATCTAAATGCACATTCTTCCATTTATGCTGGAGTAGATGTCAAATTGTGTATGATAAGACTCAAGTGACTGAGTGCCTTTTCTGATTGCTCGTAATGCTTTACCCTAATTCAATTTTTTTTGTTCAACAAATTACTGGAAGGATAATGATTTTGATCACAATAAAATACACATCTGGGACATTTTTTAACACTTGAGAACAGTTGAAAACGAAAAACATTATCTTTTTTTTTTTTTCAACACACTACCGATATTTTTATTTATGTCCAGGACCGAACGTAAGAAAGTCTTAGGGCACCAAAAGATTTGCTTATTATTCATAAGGCCTGTACCAGGCTATTTGAAGCTTTCTACACCTAACTGGAAGCCCATATATGATTATATTTTGCCTTTGGCGCAACAGCGAACTAATGACATAAGACCCCTGGCGCCCACAAGACAGTAAATTAGTAATAAAGAGAGAAGAACATATTGTGGAGCCTTACATCCTCTATCCAAAGTCCGATCATAAACTTGAAGTGCACAAAGCACCGCAGTGACCCTGAAGACGTTTACAGGAGGTTTCTGATTGGTAAGAAAAGAGCTCAAATGAATGACATTTGGTGTTCAATTTTGTAGGTGTACGTGTCTTAGCAAACATTCAATACTAAAAGTCCTCTTTCTGGTGAAACAAATACAGTACCGGTAAGTTAATTTTTTTTATACAACAAAATACGTCATGTCGCGCTTGTCATGAATCTAACGTTAATGCATTAATCAATGATAACATTATGCCTTCATTTGGGAAGTGGTTTGATTTATCTACAGCTCTTCTCCCCAACGCCTCTGAGAAAGTGTTGTGTGCTTCCATCTGCAGCGGGGGCATGGGGAAGGCTCACTCAATCTTACACATGTAAGACCAATCGTTTTCTTAGATTGGGCGGACCTGGTGCTGAGAGAGCAGGCACGAGCAGGAATGCTCAGGTATGCATAAATGGGGGAAAACTCCACTTTGGGGGGATTTTTGGTGAGGAATTAGAATTTTAACACGGCGAAGAGCTCAAAAAAGATGATTTTGCATGATACAGGACATTTAAGCCTTTGGTGGAGTATAAAATCTCATTAAATATTTAACGTTTTGACATCGGAACAACTACAATGAAAGATGGAGGCCTTGTGATTTGCTGAGGTGTTGGTGATTTGATGGCCCATTTAGTGCAATTAAATAAAACAGCAAAGTGACTCCACGCCCCCTTTATTCTTCTTCATATATATGTCAGCTTTTACAGAATAGATAGACAGCCCACATTATTGAGATATTTGCAGCTATTAACATTTATTGCATTTTGTCAATACATTTATTCGTGAATATTTCTCATTGATTGATTTGCTGCGTTGCAAGCATAACACGAGTCATCATTGTAAATGTTATTTTCTTCCATATCTTAATAAGAAAACCTGGTCATGCTAATACCAGAGGACCAGACAGACTTCATTAATTAATTAAAAAAAAAAAAAAAACTAAACTACCCGATACCCAACAGAATAACAGCCTGAGATACTGAGACCCAGACTTAATTCAATTACTATGTGACCAGGCAGTCAAGATGATTAATGGAGCTTCAAAAAGCCAATAAATATTGAATAGTCAGTCAAACGGCAAATACATAAAACTCAAAGACAGGTAGAGGGCAGAACACTCCTACAACCACAGCCTACGGGAATAACAAAAAAAAAACACACACACACACGCACGCACGCACGCACGCACGCACGCACGCACGCACGCACGCACGCACGCACGCACGCACGCACACACACACACACACACACACACACACACACACACACACACACACACACACACGATGTAAGGTGAGTTGAACTCGTCAAAACGAGAGATGGCATGAAAGGTTTCTCACACTGACCCTGCACATGTTCAGTGGGGTGACTGTCTGACGTGGGGGAGAGGAGTATTTGGCGATGTGCAACTGACCAGCTTGGAAACATGGCCTCGAGGAGTGAAAATAAAAATTATGCTTTTACGTCATCTTTTTTACGGCTGCTTGCTTTGTTTTCTTCGGTCTGGGCTGCCGAAGGACAAATAGTCGCTCCCCATGGTGTAATGTTCTTGCCCCATCCGCGGTCATTGTGGTAATGAAGCATGAGGTGAGCAAGCGTTGGGACACCCTCTCACCACCACCACAAACTCAACATTTTTTTACCAGTGTGTTACCTGTGCATGTCAAGTGTGACATTTTAGTCTTCATCCCTTTATCCCTACCTCAAAGTGACTTCTTACATTTTCTGCCAGAATAATTTTAAAGACAAATTTCATAAACCATAGTCTTAACCTGTGTGTGAGTATAACAACAAGCATGGTCTATTCTGTGGGCTAAAGGAAAGTTACTGTATGTAGGACCATCATCTCTTGGTATTATTTCTTTAATCACATACTGTAATTGTAAAAGACATTAGAGGATATGTAATGCAAAACTGACCAGAATAGCTTGACATAATACGATAATCACCTGCTGTTAGGTTAATCGGTTTTTCATATGGCTCTGAAATTAATCTTTAGCTCTCAGCAGGGCACAAAATATCAACATCCTGCTGAAAGGACCTCAAGTAATATATTTGTAACAAACTAACCGCACAGTCGATTCAACCTGCTACAACAGTGACAGCTCCCCATAAAAGACACACTACTCTAATCTCATCACAGTCAATGGAACTCCACAAGCATGGAGAGGCTCTGGTCCATTACTAATTGTATTTTTCTTCAGAGGAGAACTATTCAGCTCTGACCTCTGGGGCGGGGGACAGAAGACTAATATTTATAGTGTATGTCTCAAGAAAACTAAGTGCATTTAGGTATGCAAGGGCCTTCACATCTGCCATTCTGTGACTTTTGGCTCATTTCTGCCATGGGTGATTTGGCTGCAAGAATTTGACCAGAGGTTGCCCGGTTCAAGTCCCGTTCTAGGCCAAAGCGACGGAGTGATTGCGAGCCGAGAGATGCCAGTCTAATTCAGAAGCTTTGTCATTTGTGCCTTTTAGCAGGACACAAAAAAAGCACACGACCACAACACGGGTACTAGTGCTACTTGCACATTTTATTCGTTGTTTGTGGTAAGGGAACTTTCAGTAGCAAAGACCCTCCTGAAAAATAATTGTGTTTCTTTACTGTACCTGAACCGAAGCTGCTTTTGCACGGTTTACATCATGCTAAACTTGTACCCTGAAATGAAAAAAAATATTCTTAAACCTGACATACACTTTCTGTGCAGCAATGCTGCCTGGGTTAGTATCATCTGAGTCGTGGAGAATCAAAAGGGCATGCGTACATTTTGTGAAAAGACGTACACATCCCTGCACGTGATCAGTGCCTTTGTGCAACGCAGTGTATGGCCGCGTGCCAGGCCCTGACCCCTACCACATGACCCAACAACAATGACAGGGCTCCCAGTCTGTCTTTATAGCTTTGTCTTTGACATGTACATTGAAACAAACAGCAAAAGTGAGGGTGCATTTTATTTCCCTGTTCAAGTAAGTTCAAATTGTGGACGTCTATTAAAAGTTTACAGTTGTTCAATAGTAAGGTCCGCAATTTAAATCACCAAAATTCAAACTTATCACAATATCAAACTTAACAGGCACGTCAGATATAAGCCATAAAATGTCAACATACCAGTACAGCCCAGTTGACAAACAGTAGGTTGATCTGGGATGACCCCCCTCCCCCTCCCCCTCCCCGTAACTTCGCAATAAGCCAAGCTGTAGCACAAAGGCCTCCTCGGCTCTTACTCTCTATCATTTCTCCTCTCTCAATTGCTCAAGTAACAAGGCAAAAGAAAAAATTTTGTTTGTCTTGCAAACAGATGCACTCTTAAGAGACCGTACGAACTGGTTGGACAACAAACAGGCGAAAAACCTTATCGGTAACTGGGGGAAGATAAATGCCAGGTCCACCTGATGAATGATGTCGCTACTGTTTCACAAACACAAATAATGTGAGAAGACTGCAGGCTTTCCTTGCTTTTTCTGCATAGAATAATAACATTCTGATTTTCAATTTTGACCAAACAGGAGATACAAATAAACTAAGTTTGTTCTTTCTTTGTGTTTGACTTTGGCTTGAGTCAGTTAGAACACTGAAGTTGTCTGGCACAAAAAAAAAAAAAATGCATTAAAAAATACAAATTGGGGGAAAAAAAGATGCTAATAGTAAATTGTAGAAAACGTGATGATGCAAAGACGTTGAGAGCGAGTAATACAGAGCCCAATTGGGACTTGTACAGTTTTGCAGGTAGTTCAGCATACAGGCGAAAATTTCAAAGGAAAGTTCTGTGAAAACAGGAATTCAGAAGCCCATTATAAACGGAGCAACAACAAGATCAAGGCAAAGTTGCTCAGCATCAGCGAATCACAGTAGCCAATGTTGCCTCTCTTTTTATTTTTACAAGCGCTTTTATTATTTTATTACAATTTATGTGATAAGCCAAACTAAAGAAAAAAAAAGAACAGCAACATGAGTAGTTTTGCTCGGTATTTTATTGTTTTTCCTTTTTTTAAAGCTGTCGACGAGTCACTGATGGTGTAGTGGTACACTTGCCTGCCTTGTGTGCAAGCAACGTGGGATCAGTTCCCACTCAGTGACAGTGTGGATGTGGGTGTGAATGATTGTTCGTTTCTATATGTGCCCTGTGACTGACTGGCAACCAGTTCAAGGTGTAGTCCACCTTTTTGCCCCAAGTCAGCTGGGAAAGGCTCTAGCACCCTCCCGCGACCTGTTCAAGATCAGCGGTCTTCTGAAAATGGATGGATGGATGGATGGATGGATGGATGGATGGATGGATGGATGGATGGATGGATGGATGGACGGCTTTACCTACCAACAACCACAGAGAAGGTGACACATATATTAAAAAAAAAAAGAGTAATTCAAACTGCCATCTGGATATTGCTGTGTTCTATTTCAGAATTGATCAACATATTCAGATGAAATACAGTTGAAAGAGGCTTGTTTTTATCATTCAGCGATATAACATTGAATATTAGATGTACGAATGCTAATATAAAAGAGACTCTGGCACACAGTCACATCTCCATGGGTGCCCTGACGGTGTAGAGAATGTCGAGCTCGAGTGGCGAGGTTGCACTGAATTGGCATGACGGGTCACAATGCAGTTCCAATTTCAACCTCCTCTACGTTCACTTTCATCTCGGGTTGGGTGGGAATGACACCGCTTTAAGAGTCCCTTCAGCTTTCGTCACATTCACATCCACTTCTCGCTGTTTCTAATCAGCCTGTCTCTCCACAACCCATCACAAGACAGCAGCATGCTGTCCATCCAAAGGAAACCCTCCCTTCTCCAGTCCTCCCTCCCATTCTTCACTTGTCCCTGTCCTAGTGCTCTCTCCTTCTCCTTCCTACCCACACACTCATTCACTATTCATATTTTAGAGGACATTTGTGAGCATGGAAACAAGTGAGTGCATCGGCACCATTTTCGGCACAGAGGAAACCTACATTTTCTCTTCTCGCCTTGCTCTTCCTTATCTAACAAAGCCAGATTTTGGTTTTGGTTTACCACTGCTCATCTTTTTTTAGACTGAAAGCCATGTGCCACTCACTCCTACTCTCCCTCTGCCTCTTTCTCCATCTTTTTCTCCCACCGCCACCCACTCAATCCTTTTCACCTCCTTCCTCTCCATTTTCTCGTGTTTCAGGCGATGCATTAGTGTTTGCATGTGCCTGCTTGTGTATACGGATGCTTGCCAGTGCTGGGGTGCAAACGTGAACCGCCAACCTGTCTGTAGCGGTCAACCACAAACCATGTGAAATCATGTGTATCTGGTCAGATACTGGAAATGTGCCGACACAAGGACTGCAGCCACGGATTTTTTTGCATTGAACATCATAAACAAGCATAACATGTAATATAACTTCATTGAAAAGGAGCTAATTGTGACTTGGCTCCAAAACCACATGACTTTCTGCAAGGCCCACTGGGCAGGGTGGGGTCACACACTTGCAACTCACATCCACAGAGCGACACTGTACCACAACTCGTACCATAGAGCTGTAGTCATCTGACATGGTATGACTTGCACTGTGAACTATGACAATGTTCTCACCTTTTATGCATGGTAATGCAAACAGATCCTTAAGAGATACTAACCACTTAATTGAACCAGTGGATCCACAATTGAAAAACAAACATTAGCCCCAATGAGTAAGTTTAATGTAATTTTCCATCGTGTTAACCAATCAAGAAACTCTCAGTGCAGCCAGTAAATGACCGATAACATCATTTATCCATCATTGTAACAACAGGAGCAGCTCTCACTGTACAGTTATCTAATCGAGAAAAATCTAACAGTACATTTCCTTCCCCCTAATAAAAGACAATAAAACTTAAGTTAAGGGAACAACACAGCATGATGTTAATAACAGTGCCGTCACGTATTTGCGGGTATTTAAAATCCTTTAGTGGACGAAACCACTTATCAATGACAAATGTCAAGGGTTTTCAGGAAGATTAAGTTGTTGCTACCCTTTGCGTACCAACACAAATATTAAACTGTTGTAAATCTTCGGATTGACCAACGAACTGCGAGATCTGCAATAAATACTCCCTCTCTCTTCCTGGATTACTTTGTATACATCTGTTGTGTTCCTGTCAAAATAGCAAAACAAAATAGCATGAATGTGATATTTCATGAAGAAAATATACAAATACACCATGAGAATAAACCGAATGCCGCTGCTTTTACTTTTTTGCACCCTTTTCATTGTGGTACCAGCCACAGTGGTACAACGTACATGGTAGAGCTACACTCAGTGCAGTCTGAAAATAGTTCTCTCTTTAGGGGTACTTGTCATGTTTAAACGGAACCTTGATAAACATACTTGAAATGGTCTTACAATGAAAACTAACCAGAAAATCCATTTACAGGTTAATGGATAGTATACATGTACTCCTTTTCAAAAGTGAGCAAGATGGAGCAAAGCGAAGAGTTGCATCAGGGTATCAAAATAAAGAGTTAATGACTTTCTTAAATATGCACCGTTTTTCCAAACAGAGACATATTTGTCGAGTCACCCTGGAGATGGCCACTTTCCTCAAGGGTTGAAGACTGTGGTTACAGCATTGAACAAAGTGTACACACACTATTCGGACCTAAATGGCAGGGGAATAGCTTGAGAGCATCAATCTGCTAAAGAATTGACACTTTGCTTCTTCATGCGTTCAAAGTATATACAGTATCTGAAATGGTCAACTTACAAAGGAAATTTTGAATCCTGCCATTCTTCTCATCTGATGTTGGAAACTATCCTCCTGGAGGGGTATTTGTAAATGCCGGAGTGGTTCATTGTGTTGTACATATCAGAGTTTGTATGAATACAAACGGTTTGAGTTTGCGTATGTAACATTCAAGTGTGTTTCATGCACATCTAATTATAAAAGATACTTGAGAGACACAAATACAAAACTGTGAATTTGTGCCCATTAGAAAATTAATGAGTAAATGAACAATCAATGTCTCAAAGTTCTTTCACGAATTACTGTGCACTGTGGTACACTAAAACCAGGGGGAGTTTCAAACATGTGTCCGGTGGGCCAATTAAGGCCCGATGCATGCAATTTTGTGGCCTCACTCCTACTTGACAAAGTTTAGTGATCATGTAGGCTGCATGATTTGGCAAATACACCATTTTGCTGAGTCACTGTGCGAATCGGTTCCCTGGGCAGCATGTACAGTATTTTAGCACTTACTGTATGGACCATAGCTGAGGCTTACGACAACTTCTGATGATTTTGTCAAAAGGTTAGCCAATGCAAATTGAATATGTTAGTCACTTGGTTGAAATGTGATTCTGAAGTGACACTATGAGGAAAGAAAATATATCTATAAACCCAGCCCCAGTCATGTTTTTCTCAAAAACCTGCCGAGAAGGGAAAGGTTGGCATAGGCATGAGAAGCTCTTAACAGCAGGTTTATTTTCTGAACTGTTTTTGATAGATTGAAAAGGTTGGATCTGTATTCTTTTTTTTTTGGGGGGGGGGGGGTCAAATATTTGATGCAGTCCAGCCGACCCCAGGTTTCGTGAGTTTAAGTCCCCTTCTATCAACAAAACAGTGACCCGTTAGTGGAGTGATCATTAAGACAGTGACATTCTCTGCTCCATGTTATATACAGCAATTTTTAAGCAATGCGATTTTGTAATTGAGGGGAAGAATTCAGGCGCGAGTATCCGCGTGCGTGCGTGCGTGTCAGCATCCAACAAACACGTGTATGATCACAAGCCGTCGCGTTGCAGTGATGATGCCATCCTGCGGGCCTAGCTAATTGTGATGTGGCCTACTAATATGTT
This sequence comes from Hippocampus comes, assembly GCF_001891065.2. NCBI lineage: Eukaryota > Metazoa > Chordata > Actinopteri > Syngnathiformes > Syngnathidae > Hippocampus > Hippocampus comes. Next base: position 931,893 of record NW_017805139.1, read on the forward strand.
CTAAATAAATAGTAAAATAATAAGATGGGCTATCCGACTGATAGGCCAAATCGCGGACAGAAAAGGTGGATGTCGGTTTACTTAGGCGTGTTCGTCCGATAACCGCTACTTCTCACCTGAATTTTGACGCTGCCTTGCCACGAACCACTGCATCTGGTCTGCTTGCTCGCCCATATCCCCCCGACTGGAGACAAGCCTCGTTCGACTCGTTCTCCCCGACACCGACTCAAAGATGCGGGAGGAAGGGGAAAGTCAGCAAACGCCTCAGTGAAAGGTTTTATGACAACCGACCAGCTGTCACTCGAGCTCATAGATGAATGCAACTGGAAACGTCAAGTAATTGGGTCGAGGGGATCTGCAGCCGTCTTCAGTGTTGATTGTCAGAGCAACACGTCTTCGGCTGTGGCAGGTCACTCGCCGCGGCTCCTTTTCCGTTCTCCTCCAGCCCAGCTAGGAATGGTTGAGATAGAATCCACGGAACAAGACATTCGCAAAAGGATGAACCCGTGTCACGTTGTACTCAGTGGCGACTAAGTGCTACCGGTCGCGGGACAACTCCCGAACCCCAGCAACGACAGCAGGCAAAATAAGGCAGCATTCCACGAGAAGCGGGCGCTTCCCCCGGCCCATAAATATCTACATTGAATTACGTACGAGGATGCAATCCCCCTTCCGCGTTCCGCTGCGCATATCACGTATGGCGTTTTGATTACGCATACCTGACTGGGTTCTTATACGGAAGGCACTCGTGAAATATTGCAGAGAAAGGGCGCCACTTGTGGTTTGTGAATATCAAGAAGTCCGCTACTGCTCCAAAGATGAAACAGGTTGGGCAAGATGTGTACCATCCAAGAGAGCGCGCATTCACACCAAGGAAATATTGGAACGTTGTTTTTTTTTTTGTCTCATAAACTTATTGATTTACAATTAAACGCTATATCATAATCAAAAGAAACAGAGCCTCAATGACTTGATTTGCAAGCCAAGTCCGCGAGAACATTACAACGCAGCGAAACATTCATGTACTGTATCATGAAGAAACTCGAAAATAATTCTCTTGACACATAACCCTCCTTCGGTGCGACGTAATTTGGGCGTGGATCCCTGTCAAGTCATAAATACAATACAATACAATAGATTGTTATTTATAAAGCGCTTTCACCACAGCTGCAGCTGGAACAAAGCGCTTTACAGAACAGTTAACATAAAATAAAATACGGTAATATAACAACACACAAGACATTGGCTGTCATGCAACCGTAAGCACTATTACTGGAAGCGCATGAAAGACATTTCTTGGGATTTTGAAACATAGCAATTAGCAACCCAAAGCGGCAGTCGCGTTTTTTTGGGTGGTCGGAGAAAGGATATTGTGGTAATTTAAAAAATAAATAAATAAAACGGTCCGAAATCATGACCAGGTACCGAATATCGCCAGGTGACGATATTTGAAAGTTCGACAGCAAGAAGGGAAGAAAAATGCCATTAATTACCAGAGATACCTGTACATCAGGCTCATTTGCACCGCGACCACAGACGGCAACACACATTTCCTGAGGAAAAGTGAGGCGGGATTTATTAATTTCTGGTTTCCACTTGTGTCAAGCCACCTGAAGGAAAAAATATTACTATTTTTTAATACACTGCATATTTATTGTATGGCACCTTCACAGCATCTGCAGTTGCAAAAAAGTGTGTGAGAGCGAAGGCTTGTTTGCTGGTGTTTTGCAAGATGAAAATGTGATCAAAAGCTGTGACTTTTTGAAGGGGAAGTCAAGTAAAAAAATGTATTTACAATAATATGTTCTTTGCACCTCCTCTGGTCGAAACATTGCATTCTGATTAATATTGCATTTGTGGAATATGAATTCAGCAGCGATGTCCACTCATTTTTATCCATCTCAGGGGTGGCCATTTTGCCACTTGCTGCCTGAAAATAATGTCACAGTTGTGCAGGGCTCAGGTAATGACCAATCACAGCTCAGCTTGTGAACATGAGCAAAAACAGGTGGGTCTGCAATCTGCATAAAACGTATTGGCTATTTCCAAATATACAGGCTGGGTCCTCCATAGGCCGCAATTATGTGGGCTTGACATAACCTCCGGCGCGACTCGACCACACCTGGTGTCCAAATTCACATTAAGCCTGTCCAGTTTCAACACAGTTTATGCAGCTCATGGAGGCTAGATAAGGAGGAGCCTTTGAAGGCCTTGCAGGACCCAGCCTATGAATTGGTTTTTGAGAATTTGGATAACATGTGCGGTCGTTTTGTGCAGGAAGTGACGTCATCCGGCTGAAAAATGCGGCCTGTGAATTTGGACACAGCCATTGTGAAGAACATTTCTGACTTGACTTCCCTTTTAAAGACAAAGGCATAGCAACCTCCGTGGTGTGCTGCCCGTTATGTTCTGCAATTAAACTCTTTTTATTGAAACACTCTTTCCAGTGATCTGGTACTACAAAGAAGATGGAAAGTTAATATATTTGCCCTGAAAATTTCACCATGGCAACAATGAATCGACTATGGTTGAAGCCCCTTCTGTCGCTCCCCCTCTGTCCCCACTCAGCTCCCAGCGAGCAAGGCGTTGCTGTCAGCTGCTGTTGGCAAGAAGCTGTGGTCACGGGATCGAAAAATCTCTTGACCCATTGGAACATTGACATCAATATGCTCATCCCAGCAGTTTGGGTTATATGCCTTTTATTATTATTATTTTATTGTTCAGAATTTTTTTTTGTGTTTTCATATCCTCAATTTTGTTGCATCTGCTGCACCATACAGTGACAGTACAAGCTTTTCATTCTGTTTTTGTTCACTCTTTCTGTACAGCCCTTTGTGACAGTTGTGGTTGTTTTTGAGGTCTCAAAACAAAGTTGGTCACAACTTGCCAGTCTAAACCAGGCCTATTCAGGATAAACGGGACAATCCAAACCAGGCTGATCTCAGACCAGCCAGGCCAAATCAGACTAGCCCAACCCAGTCCGGGCTAAATGGGCCCAAAATTGGCCAAACAAGCCAAGCCATACTAAACCAGGCCAAACCAGGCTAAATGGGCCAATAAATAGGTAAAAGCAGGTTTATATTTTGCATTAACCGTGCCTTTCTGTTCTATTGCCATGCCTTCCCATATAATGTGACAGGTGCATGAACATGCACAGCTCAGCTACTGGGATAATTTATCTCTTAAGTCTTATTATTTCTATTCTGTATGAAGTGTGATATTTGTTTGAATAATATACATTTCCTTAATGTTAATTTGATATTTCAGTGTCTGCAATCCGACATACTGTCTCAATAAAAAAAATCAACTCAACACCATGAGCCTGTATCCTGTAATATGAACGAAGCGCCATCCTTTGTACTGTACTTCCTATCGATCAAGTCAACAGTCCCCCCCATTGCCCCCTCTACCCCGCCCATTGCCCCCTCTAAAATTTCTGACATAAAAGTAAAAATTTTGCCAACCATGTTTTTTTCTTCCTTGTTCCTAATTAATCAAATAAACACAGGCTACATTTTCATGTTACTAAACATTTTTGACCGTCCGTGGCAAATTTGTACGGAAGAGGATGAGACAAAAGTGAGAATTTTGCCATCCTTGTTTGTTTTCTTCATTGGCCCTAATCCTCTTCCGTAGTTGTGCTATTAGTTTTGTGACAAAATATCGACTAAACATGTTCGTCTTTTATGTGAGGGTGTTGAGACAGCCTTCTAACCTGGGAATTGTTGTAAGGATGTCCACTCTTTATAAATCTGAATACCAGCCACATTTGTGTTATGGTATTGCATACAAAAATTGTGGCATCTGTTTATTTATTCGATTTACAACTAAAAGAGAGAATCAGTTCAAGAAAGGAGTCCCCCAATCTTTTGTGCCAGATGGTACATCCCGGTTTTGCTTCCATTCTCCTCCCTTCTGCCTTCAGTGCCCTCCATCTCCCTGTGTTCTGTCATTTTCTTATATTAAGGGCATTGTGACATCCAGTGTCTGCTGTGAACCTTCCATTTCTCAGTTATTCTCATAATTACTGTGAAGCAGCAGGAGAGGTACGTAATGCCCATTTTGTTTTATTAGAAAGAACCATATGTTAACATGTATTTTTGTAAAACATCTCCAATCTGTTTGCAAGTGCAAGCTTCGTTCCTTTTCAGTTAATGTATATTGATGTTTGTTCAGTGAGCTCTTTGTAACTTTCACTGATAGCTCAGCAACCATGCCATATTTTTCATCTCTCTCTTGTCCTCCATATATAGGCCCTATGACTCATGAAGTTTGACACATTCAAAAAAGGATCTGCATTGCATCTGAGTTAGATTTCATCATAGTGCACCAAATAAATGTTCAGCCAGCGATGAGGAATAGGTTCTGCAGAGCTGCAACAGTATTCACCAATGCTAGTTATCCTGGTAGCTATGGTTTTGAAAAGAAGGCAGTAGTGACACAATTTGAATTCATAGCTGCTTTGACCAAAATGCTAACAATGTATTTCACCTCATAATGTGCCTATCACGGTGATAGTTCTTCAAGGTCATATTTAATGCCCTCTTACCACAGGGCTACCAATGCTTTACAGTGATTATGACTTTAAAGGTGTGTTTATATCTCTGTTTCCTCATTTATCAGATATCATGTGAAGTCTGAGCCCACATTAGCGGGCGTTATCTACCTGTGTCTGTTTGCTATTTTTACTTAGTGAAGCATCATCGAGCTAGCAGCAGCACAGACAAGCCCACACTTCTGTCCCAGAATCCATGGAAGCCAAGGCTAAGTCAGCTCCTGTGCCCAAAGGGCCATCGAAAGCAGAGAAAAAGGAGCCAGCAGGCCCACGTAAAGCTGAACCTGCTCCTGCAACTCCAGAGCCAGAGATCCCTCCTCCCCAGGATGGGTCGGCAGAAGGTGATGCAGGTGATGGGGCTGCGGGCAGCTGCAGAGACTCTCTGGAGCACCTGAAACCTTTCCTCATTGGTGGTGCTGTAATTGCAGTTGGAGCCATTTTGCTCGGGGCGATGCTACTGGCAAGAAGAAATTAAAATGATAATCTCTAAGATTTAACTCAATGTAAAATTGGTTCACAAATAATCATGGTTGATATTGAAGATGGGGAGTTGCTTTCTTTTTGGCTAGCTAACATAAATATAAATATAACAACTCAAAAAACTGTATAAAGCTTTATTAAAAAACATTTGCATGCATTATAATTTACAATCTGTTAAAACTACACCATAATGCTGAACATACAAGACAAAATTCTTCAATGTTGCGTTTATATCTGTTTTATATTATTTACTCAAACATTGACAGAAACAAACAGTATTTGCACCATATATGACCTACGTTTCAAATCCCAAAGAGCTCCTGGAGTGAAAAGTGATATAATTCAATTATCATGCATTCAAGGGTTTCCTTTTCTTTTATTTGAAAGTAAAAAGGTCATGATTTTGAATCATTTGACAAATGAGTAAGGTTTAATTCAGAATGCTGCGGTTCATGAACGGCATCTGGGAGAATATTTTCGTGACTGTGTACACAGCAGACTAGTGTTGAAATGTTATTTCTTGAAGTAGATTGTAGAATCAGAATGATTTTTACGTTAGTATCAAATGATGTGACAAATCTATAGTCTTTCATGTATAAAACAACATCTGCAAATGTTCCGCATCAATATGTCCACTTCTGATCGTAAATACTTCATTGTAGACTGGCAGACCAGTCATTAGTGGTCTGGTATCAAGTTGAATCAGGCTTCATTGCACTGTGCTTTGCTCCATGTGTATTCCATCAAGTACAACCCTTGTTTGCAGTACCTTATTAATAACTTAAGTATAGCTAGGCACTTTAGAGTGCTCATGTAAAGGAAGTGGATTAGTCAAGCAGTCATTATTTCATGTCTGCACACATTGCACCCTTACATGTGTTCCCAGCATTGTCTATTCACACAGAAATGGCCCTGTTTAAAAAGAACTCACCACTTTTCTCTGGTTGCAAGTCAACATGTTTGCAACATATTAGTCATAATAAATGTTGTATGTGTGTACATTGATGCATTCTGCACCCTTAACACATCCAAACAATACAATGCCAAAACTGGAACTAACTTCACCTGACATTGTATAAATCAGTGTACCAAAAGAAGTATTCTTTGAAATAACTCAATAACAGCAGCGTATAAATGCAATAATTCAGGTAGCAGTCCTTAGTTAGCACATTATGTTGTGCTGTAGCAAGTTATTTCACATAAATGATGATGATGTAATAGGTCAAGTATGATGTTTAATCAAATGACAATGATGTTAGAGGTGATAGAAAGTATGCATTTATGGTGGCTGTAATCATGGTTATGGTATATTTTTGATATATTAAAAAGCTGGGGTACGACCCTCTCCCCCTAATGTACACAAAGAATGTGGTTGTGATGCAACCTTTATTAAAGGCAGTGAACCAACTCCAAACTATTGTTTGTTTTCTCTGAGATTTATTGCAAAGCTTTATTCAAGATTGTTGCTTGTTTCTTTACCTTAAAGAGGAAGTAAGGACCAAAAATCTCTTTACAGTATGTTCCATGTGCTTCCATTGGTCTACTTGCAAACATCACAAGACCAAACAAATGAGCTGTTACCTGATCTCTTAGGCATTGTAATGTCATTCTCAGTCGGCAGCAAGGCAGTACAAAGTAAATTGGCAGCTCCTTGAGAATGATAAAAAAGTGTGGATTTTACTGCTTAATTCATATTCCATAAATGCAATATTTATCATCGTACCCTGTTTTGACGAGTGTGGACGCGTATAATCATTATAAGATTTTTTTAAATTACTTGACTACCCCTTTAATGATTAATGTAAACATGCCTTTGTATAAATTACCAATTTACTTTTTATATTAGTTATATTAAAGCAGGTAGTTATTTTACATGAATAAAAAATACATTTTACATCAGAACATATTTATATACAACATATACATTCTAAACTTGTACTTTACAATTCTGTGGAATATGAAAAAAATCGTTTAAATGCAATTTAAAAGAACAGTGCCTTTTGTAGTGTTTTTGTTGTGAACATTTAAGCCTCTGCCAAGATCGGCAGCACTGCCACAGGAAAAATTAACATTAACAGGTACAAAAGTTGCTTGTGGAGGCTCTCAGTCGTACAGGAAAGTTCCATCGTAGAAAGGGTTCCGTCAGTCGTCATCTGTACCTGTGGGTAAAAAACAAAAAACAAAAAAGGACGTTTCGCTTCTCTCACAGAAGCTTCGTCAGCGGTAGACAACTCTGAAGTCTCCGTGAAGACTCCGGGAAGTTGCTCTGCGCTAAAAAGGTACAAAAGTCAAAGTAATAGGTTATAAGGAAAAAAAAAAAATATATATATATATATATTTTTTTTTTTTACACAAATAAGAATCAATGTGATGGATGTTACCCTCCCTCAGTGCATACAACATACACGGCCTCAGACGTTTCTTTTATGTTGAAGTATAGTACCGGAAGTTAATGCTTTTACTTTTTAATGATGCTGCCGGAAGTAATTTTGTAAAGCGAACGACGAGCTCTGCTGTTGAGATATACAGCTCTTTTGTCATATTTTGCTTTGTTGGGCATACTCCAAGTGAACCACTGAGGGTGAGTTAAATAGGATCATAACTGTTGATCTTAAATGTTGTTAGTAGTTTGTCAACTCGTATATAGGTACCAGACAAAGTCAGCCAGTGGCTTTGGTGCTAACATCGTGGGTAAACTATGGGCATTTGTTGTTAGGCTAACATGAGTTAACCAGACCCAGTAACTAGCGCAATAATGTTCAGACATTATGAGAACATACTTTTATGATTCTAATCTAGTTGACCATAAAAATACAAAAAAGTATTTTGTAGTGGCTAAACATTGAAACGGCAATTTTCATTTTACAGGACAATTTCAATCAATGACCTCTTGATTTAACTGATTTTGCTAAACATGCAGTTCCTTGAAGAAGTTTGTCGTATTCTCAAAGTACAGGTATTCGTTTTTTTCGATAGTTTGCCCACTTAAATGTTTAAGATGATCAAACAAACGTAAATATTAAGATTACCCGAGTAATATAAAGTTTTATATTGTATTCTGTACTGTGTACAGTTCATTTTTTAAATGTATTTTGTGTATGCACATATTTTGTTTTTCTACATTCTTCCCTTCAAACTGTTGCTGCTGGATATTGCTGATTTCTCCATTGTGAGACCAATGAAGGTTTTCCTATCTGATCTTAAACCTACAATGCAGTTTTTACATGGTTTTTGGCCAGAGGGGTGTATGTGTAATGAAACCCAATGACGTGTTCAGCGTTGACCTTCCACTTGCAGTCCTCGTTAAACTTTGAAGTGTGTATGTCTCTAGCTGTCTTCAAAATGATCATCCCAGTGCGGTGCTTCACATGTGGAAAGATCGTGGGTAACAAGTGGGAGATGTACCTTGGCTTGCTCCAGGCCGAGTACACTGAGGGGTAAGAAAAACAAATCTAAAGAAAGTTATTCAAAGTATTTTATCTTCTTCACAAATATCTATGAAAGAAGTCAGACTTGAATTACCGGTACTTAAATGATATGTATGTTTAATTCTGTGATAGAATTATTTCCAGCCAGCTTTGTTAGGAGTACGTTATAAAGTTGATTAAATCTACCCCTTTCCGTTCCCCGATTCAGCGATGCTCTTGATGCCTTGGGCCTGAAGAGATACTGCTGTCGAAGGATGCTCCTGTCACATGTGGATCTTATTGAGAAGTTGTTAAATTATGCCCCCCTGGAAAAGTAACTGCAACTGGCCTCCTTTAAAAAGAGTGTTTTTGTTTGGTTCCTTCTCCTTTACTTTGATGCAAAAGGAAAACAATGTTACTTTGAACACAATACTTTTTATTTTTTTTTCCTTTCAATAAAGCGGATAAATGGCACATTGCCTTTTATTGTGTTGTACTGTATGTGCTGTTGTAGCCATCAAAGAGGACTTGTACGAAAGCAAAGGATAGGCATCAGATTAAATATTATATACATTTTACTACCATTTACGACTGAAAAATTCTGTTTGTTGTAAATGTTACAAAATCAACTCATAATGGTCAAAACAAAAAGGCAATCTTAATACTTTTGTCATCTTAAACTTGTGAAGTGACTGTTACTAAGCTGCTTTTCCATTTCTCAGCAAGAATTGATGGGTTGGACTTAATTTTCTTACAGTTGGCCTGTATATGTGTATGTTTAGTTTTGAGTCCGCAGCTTCCAATGCTCCTTTTTTCAATTTCCTGATTTATAGATTTGAACTTGCTCAAAATGGGGGAAAAAAAATCTTACAAGCCTGACAAACCCATTCAGATGTTTGGGGGATTGTTTTATATTACAAAAGACAATGACGACACTGTGTTAAATACATTTAGAGGTGTCTTGCACATGCAAGGATTCCAATCTGAATGACTATCCACACAGTATTTCCTTTGAACAATTCAAAGGCCCGTTAAGAGCAGAATGAAACAATACAGACTTCTGGAGATACATACATCTTCAGTCTTTTTACAAGGTTGTGTCGGAACAAAAGGCTTTATCCTTCGTGCATGTCAACGGGAGTGTAAAAGGAAATCAGCATACTTTCATAAAAAACAAACAGGAAAAAAAACGACTAAAAAAATAAAATAAGGGTAGAGTATTCCGCCCCCTTCAAAATTGTTTCAGCATTATGCTTAAAACATCGTTTTCCTCAAAATTCAACACTCCCCGTTTTTCAAATGAATAAAACTTAACTCAGGTTCTTCCATATCTTGATACATTTGAGTCTCAAAGGCACAATATCAAGCTTTTGACTTGACTAAGCATTTCAGAAACAAACCCAAACAATGGGGTAAGAAGGAACTTTGAGACAAAACCTCTTCAAATTGTTCAGATATACTTGTTGAGCTGCGACGCCCTTATGTAGACAGGCAAATCACATTTGGTTAATTTTTTTTTTTAAAGGTGGACTCTCATTAAGGCTTACAAATATTTCAAAGTTGACCAAGAAGGATATGGACCAGAGTTAAATTTCAAGACAAAGCAAATTATCGAAATTCATTGACAATTCAAGTTTCATGAAAAAAAAGGAAACATTTTCAAACTCGGCTTCTGCTTTTTTTAAACTGAACACGGTGTTGAAATTATTTCGGTAAGAAAATTAAACCAATTAAGCATAAAAACAAAACATAACAATTGAAGGGGTCTAAATACTTTCTGAAAGCAACTGTACAACGCTAATCCTTGGTGGCATTTCATTACATGTTGCAAGTTGCAATTTCAAGTGACATCATGACATAAAATTAAACGCAATTTTCTGGTGGCAGAATCATCAATAAACCACACAGTCACTGTACAGACGGGGCGTAGCAGTTGGTCATTGTTGGTTTTGATGGCGGTCCAAGTGTGACAGTGGCTCACGAGGATTTGCTGGGTACAATCTTACCAAGTCAGCGATAGCGTTCTCTGTAATCTCTGTGCCTGTCCCGTGAACGCTCCCTGTCCCTCTCTCGACTCCAAGAACGTTCTCTGTGCCTCCGAGATGTTCCAGCACCTTCCCAGCGAGGTGGCGAACTCTCTCTATGGCGCTCCCTTTCCCTTTCCCGCTCTCGATCTCTGTCCCGGTCTCCAGAATGACTGCCACTCCTAGAGAAATCATATGACATTGAAGAATTAAGATTGGCTTCTCGATGTTTGGTTCACTGAAAATCAACTCCGGTGTAATCACTGTCGCGACTAACGGTGCAGTTCATATGTCCAAGGGCGAATGCTATGATCCGACTTTCCGAACTTAATGCATCAAGCAAGCAAATCAGAACCACTTTAAGAGGGGGGTCTTGGTCTGCTTGCTTTTAAGGAATTCAAGGAATTTTAATCGTCATACCAACAGTCATTTCCACATGGTATGGTATAAAACAGCAGTCTCCAACCCCCGGGCCGCAGACCGGTACCGGTCCATGGGTCATTCAGTACCGGGTCACAAAGAAAGAATAAAAAACTTACATTACTTCCGTTTCATTTATTTCGGAATCTGAAAGATGTTTTATTTTGATAAATTAGCGGATTCTCTTGTTACATCCGTCTCGATTGTGTCACTCTTGACACAGGTCAAGGCGCGCTTCTCAGTCAGGTGACAGGTTACCACTAAAATGAAACCCAGGAGCTAGTAAAATGAGTAAAAAACAAACATCTTTGGGAAAGGGAAAGGCCCATCTTGGAGATAGAAGAGGAGCCTATGATTTTCAAGAAAAAGAACCCTACATTTCATAGACAGTATCCGGAGTGTGACCTAAAATATGGATTTATTTCAGTGGGAGATTCCCATGCACCAAGCCCACTCTGCATAATATGCGGTGATGGTGAGTCGTATTTTTCATGCACTTTGTATTTGCGGTGTATCTTATTTTGAAGGCACATTTCAACATTACCATAGCGATCAGAGAGTGTTGCTCGTGTCATGATTCGCGTTTATTATTATGTTTAGAAAATACCACAGTTTTCATGCAGGTCATATCATTATATTTTGTTGTATTTATCTGGCACAGCTTAAAGGCCGCTCCCTGAAAATATTGTCTGACATTAAATTGGTCCGTGGGGCAAAAAAGGTTGGGAACCGCTAGTATAAAATACAATACCCAAGATCCCAGGTTATCCAGCGGAGTCCCAAGATTTGTGAAAACAAAAACTGAACACGAAAATAAGATGGTATACATACATACATACATACATATTATATATATATTAGAGCTGTCAGTTTAGCGCGTTTTTATTGGCATTAATTTAAATGAATTTTAACGGGATTAAATTTTTTTCTCCGAGATTAACGCGGCACACGTCACAGCGGATGTTACGTTGCTCTATAAATAAACCAGAAACAAAACAACAAGCGCGCTGCATAGGTCCACGCACGTTTGTTTTGCCAGCCACGGCAGCGCGAGACACCGAAAACGGACACTTAAAGAGTTTATGAATGGAAAGTTTACTTTTAAAAAGTTGCCAGATTGCTCCACTAACAAGACCAAAGTTACCTGTATCATACAGGTATACGATTTATGCCACTGACGCGATTGTTACTTGTTTGGAACTATTTTGTGTGGAAGGTTAGTGTTCCGTGTCCATATAAATAGAGCGGGTGGAGCTTC
>NW_017805139.1:944700-986380 GCF_001891065.2 Hippocampus comes
TGTGTGTGTCCGTGGTCTGAAGACCCGAAAGCTCCTAACCATGCATGGAGGGTTCCATCCCAAATCCAGCATTTTTGTTAAACTTTATGTGCCATGCCAACGTTAATAGAGAAAAAATGGAATCGGGCATCTTCATATTGGGATCTGACCTCTCCCAAATGTAAGTCAGTAAAGGGCTAAGAGTCAGCCGAGGCCAACTTCATGGTGTAAAACCTACAGTCTACCCATGTCAATTTGAGAATCGCCATTCGCAAAGCCATCCAATTGGATATATATATATATATATATATACATCCTCTGTTCATGTGACACAAAACAACCTAACTTGTTTATATGGAACCTTTTTATTTCACTGTCCAACTAACTAAAAACCTTACTAACTAAATAACATATATATATTTTTTTTTTTTTTGCATAACATTCACTTTTGTGCTCTTTGTGTCATGCCTTAAGTTGCCACATAAACACCCTGCTCCTTCAAAAGCTTCTGGCAAACAACCTGAGCCAGAATAACATGATGGCTCTCCAGGAGAAATACATGACGAACCTGCTCCAATAAAGTCTGACTGACTACGCAAAGAAAGTACTTTTGTCTGATGTTAAAACTAAAAATGTATGCTTGATCTATTTATCTCTTTAGGGATGCGAAAGTACCGATACCAGATATCATATTGGGCCAATACAGGCTTTATTTCAAGGTATCGGGTAATCGCAACAGCAGCCGATACTGAGGTGACCTCTTGTGGGCATTTTACTTTTAGAAACTAAATTGCATGCATGGCTGACACAATGTTTTTTTCTAATTCTAATTTTATTCAATGTATTTACAGCTCAGCAAGCAGTGAATCGGATTTAGATTTCTTCTTTGTGCCTTATTTTTTCTTCTTTTAAGTCATGTATATCATTACATTGGTGCCCCGTAGTGTTCAGACAGACACCACAATTGAATTCAATGTTGCCTTCAGAACAAAATGACAAACGTGTGTTGCTAAAACTCTCGTTAAATGATAGATATTCTTACATGTTGCTTGAAGCACTGTTTTATTCAATTTAATGCTTCGCACATCACTGTATCCTTGTAGTACAACCGCATATTTTGATTGCGACCCTTTCTGGCCAACGTGCGTCATTTTATCTGAATTCATTGTACTGTATGTTCTACACAAAATGTGTATTTTATGAACAAATGGAATAAATACAATAACACATTGCCATTAATTGCATGCAAGCTTCAGGAAACCACCATATTAAAACTCCAGATCTGGTCCGCCACATCATTTCATGTGGCCCGCGAAATCAAATCAAGCATGTCAACTTCCATGATGCTTGATAAAATCTCTACCAAAATTTAAAATTCTCATATGTAGTAGATAAGAGATAATGTTAGCATTTTCTTGTTACCAAACCCCACATGACGGTAACTGGTTTTAGTTATAACGGCCCTCCAAGGAAAACGGGTGGTAAAATGTATCCCTGGACAAAAATGAGTTTAACACGCCTGGGATATGTAGATATTTAAAAAGATCATTGGTTTAATCGAATTTTTATGTAATCAAAAGCACTAGTGCTATCGGTATTGGTGAGTCTTCAAGAGTTGAATACTCATACCGGTAGCAAATTACTATCCAACATCCTTAATTTTTAAACTTATTTATTTTTGGTGACTTTGCCCCAAGACTGTATGCAATTTCCATGCATGGAATGAAGCTTGCCAATGCGAGCATACCTGTAGCCACAGTTTCCCTGGATGGACACTAGGCAGTCTTTGAGGGAGGTGACGAGGGCTTGGCAGCGCTCATCCCTGTACACACTGGATTGCTTGATGATGGCAATGGCCGTTAGCAGCGTTTCCATAGCCACTCTCTGGTCTCCTGTAATTACAAACATTTGTGCAGCAAAGAGTGTTGAAAATGAATATGCAGCAGAGAGGCTAAATTATGTGACACGCACATATTTAGTTCAGACAGGTGATGGGAAATCCCACATAGTTGAGTTTTATCGGTGAGTCACCAACAACTAGTTTGAGTACTAATGTCATACTACGGTACCCCAAGATTCATACATGCATCAAGATGGCATTCTTTTACTTTTGTAATAATGAATCTCCAATTTTCAGCACAACACAATGGGATCAGGTGCACTTACCAGCAGTTGCACCTGTCACAGCCTTAGTAATGGCGCTGCTAGCTACAGCTCTATTTCTGTTAAACAGATCTTCATAATCTCTCTCCCCCCTGAAACGTTTGCAAAGTACAAAGATAGTTTTACGCCGGCAGACGGAGATATTGTCAAGTTGATCAATGAATAATGCAAATTATTTCATAGCTATAGTAATGAATTCTGATTGGAAGAAGATGGAAATTGTACACATCCTCACTTTTGGTGACCATAAGCATGACTTCTGTGTCTGTCTTGTGCTGGGGTGAAGTAAGCTGGATTTATATGCAGACTTGGAGGGGGCTGGGTAGGCGCATTGAAAGGTGGAGGGGGAAAAAGATGTGGTGGAGGGATGTTGAGTGGCAGAGGTGGGAAGGGAGGGGGTGGCTGGCTGGGGAAAGGGCTGGAATGTTGGGGAAAGACATTTCCGACTGGATGTGATGGAAATTGAGCGGGTGTACTGGGAGGATTGGTATCCCAAGAAAATGCCGAGGAGATCTGCGAATCGGTGTCTTTGGAATGACTGCGCATTGGAAATCCTGTGAAGAACATTTTTTGATGAGTCAAGGGCACATTTGCAACACGATCAATGTGGCGAATGTGTGAAATTGGTGGTACTCACGTTTATTAGCGACATTCTCAAACACACTGAAGTTCTGATAAGTTGCAAAACGGCAGTCTATGTTTTCCCCATCCAGAGTACATTGGGGAATTTTCTCCAACAATGTTTTTAATGAATTTTCAGAAGTCACCACCACCTTTGCATAGCTGTAGTAAAGACATGAATATGTGCATTAACATCAACCCTACATCATGTTCCTAACCGATATCAGCATTCAGTCGATAATTGAGGGTTTTTAACATTTTTAAAGAAAAGAAAAAAAATCACCTACCCTCTTGATTGGCCATTTGCTTTGTTCTCTGCAAATTTGATTTCATCAATATCCCTTACCCCTAATTTCTGGGCCAAGTGTAGGAGGTCCTTGTCAGATATCCACTAAAGGGTCATGATATGAAGGGATGAGAAGGACATGGGTAATGATTACCTTACAAGCAGGGGTCTTCTACATCAGTCAGCGGTCAAACTTCTGTGTATGTATATGTATATGTGTGTGTGTGTGTGTGTGTGTGTGTGTGTGTGTGTGTGTGTGTGTGTGTGTGTGTGTGTGCGCGCGCGCGTGTGTATGTATGTGTATATATATATATATATTAGTGCTGTTAAGCGATTAAATTGTGAGATTTATTATCTGTAATTAATTGATCTAATCAATTGATCTAATTAATCTATATTTTAATCTCATCGAAAAAGTGCTGAGCATATCTCCAGGGTAAGGCAAAATTATCTGACACATTTGTAGGTTAAATAAAGTAAAGAAACAAAAAAGTGTTTTTATTTTCGAAAAGTATATATATATATATATATATATATATAAAAAATGCCATTTTGCAATGGCATTGTTTTTCGTTTCTTTTTCAGTTGCTGCCTTGAATTGTACTGGTGAGCATCGCACTTTCATTGTGGAAACGTTTATCAAAACAAACGAATCTGTAACTGCAACACAACTTGCGTTCCGTTTACACTTCTATCTTGGTAGACATGATCCCGTACCAGCTCGAAACACGCTCTTGTTATGGGTTTCCAACTTCAGAGCTACTGGATCTGCACTGAAACTAAAGTCAACCGGCCGACCTCGCACCGCCAGAACTCCACTTAATTTTTAAAACATAGTTAAACAGAATGGCATTACTGTATACGTACTTTTCGAAAATAAAAACACTTTTTTGTTTCTTGACTTTATTTGCCGTTTATCTAACCTACAAATGTGTCAGATCATTTTGCCTGACCCTGTGCATGTGTGTGTGTGTGTGTGTGTGTGTGTGTGTGTGTGTGTGTGTGTGTGTGTGTGTGTGTGTGTTATAGGGGTGAGAGGGACGCGTGTGTGTTTTAGAGGTAAGATCGGTCCTAAAAAATCCGGCCCGCGGGTATTAAAAGTTCGACCCGGCCCGAGCCCGACCAATTAACTTGATTTGCAGGCCCGAGCCCGAAGCAAACCCGAAATTTCATATTTTATTTGTGAGGAGGCGGGAGGAGGAGGGGTGATTTATGATAATGATTTACGAAATGCACTAAGGAGTGGCACCCAAATTTTGTTGTATGTAATACAATGACAATAAAGGCGATTCTGATTCTGATAAAAAATTAAAGCCTGTCTTTTGTAACGAAATCTAAATTAAACAAGACTGTATAAACATTTAAATCTTTTATATTTCTGTTTGTGCAGATGGTACATTAACCGACAATTTTCCATCATTGAAGGATTTTTTTAAGAGTTGACGGGAAAAATTTAAGGCCCTCCCGTCATTTTGACGGGTTGAAAATTGAGCCATAAACCACAGTAGCAGTACGTCCTTAAGAATGTAGCGAGGCACTTTGAGAGAAGCAGAGAGACAAAGAAGAACAATGACGGGTGGATAATAGACAGAGACAGGAAGGAGTTCTTTGAATTGTCATTGCAAGAGAGTTTAGTACAGTACGTGTTGTGATGACTTCTGTTTTTTTGGCCACAGTCTCTCGTGGCCAAAACTATTCACGGCCTCGAAACGCCTCAGCGCACTAAACATATATTTATATTAAAAAAGTCAGCGAGAGAGAAGCCCGACCCGATGCAATGATTGACATTTTAGGCCCGGGTTGGGCTCGAGCTTAAGATCTTACCTCTGGTGTGTGTGTGTGTGTGTGTGTGTGTGAGCGAGTGAGTGTGTGTCACACTTTAAAACGTGTAACTTCGATTCAACAGTATGATGATACATTGACCTCTTTGTCTTAATTAATATGCTGTATGTATGATGTACAACTCACCCAGGAGAAATTCCCAATATATAATGAGAATCTTCGTGGCTGGTTTGTTTCTTTTTCATCTGCTTTCACCGTGGCCACATTATCTTCCACTTTCGTTGGCGTTATCCCGCCAGCATCTGAATTCAAAGTGTTTTTCTTATCTTGATCAACTGAGCCAGAAAGTACAGCATCATCGAAGAGGTCATTTGCCTCATCGATTCTGTCCAAATCCTGTGGTGAGATTAAAGAACTGAGCGCATCTTCTACATTTCATCCTGTGCAGTGTCAACTCAGCAAAACTACATTCCTGAGTAACATTTGTACTACATACCATTGCAGCGGGATCATCATATTTTAGGAAATGTTTGCAGGGTAAATAATGAATACAGTAATAAATAAAAAATAAAACATAAACTAACTTTTAGCATATTCGTGAACGTGGGAATACGAAGTGACGATACAAGACAACAACAAGGGAACAAGACTACAAATTAAGATGTTTTTCACACAGAGAAAAGTTAATGCAGCCCAAAATCGGCGCCGTAGTCACTGCTTTCGCAGTAAACCAAGAAAAGGCTCACCTCGTCCTTTGGATTCAGGTCACAGTACAAGTCTGCGGTCGCCGTTTTGGATTCACTCGGTCCGGCTGCAGCCATCACGAGGACCAGGGATCATTCAAAGAATGACGATGACCGTGAGGCTGTTTCTAATTTTGTTTCTTCAGCTGGGGAGTTTCGATAAGCACATTTATGCTAGGTGCAGCATCAACGAAAAGCGGAACGTGATGCTGGACCAGATTTATACTTTTGTTGACGTCGAACATAAGCTAACGTTAGCAAACGTTAGGACCAGATATATAACAATCAATGTGCATTTGCATCAAAGCATTGCACGACAGAACGATGTCTTGTAAAATCAAATTTTATGTCAACAATGCACACGTCTTCCCACGGATTATTTATATTGATACAGTTTCGCATTGGGCCACTGACACTAGCGTTGCTAACGTACTTGCCTGGTCATGTGTACCTGCTAAATGCAACCGGCTTGCAACATAAGAAATATTGGTTCCTACTCCTTGATCGGATGTGGATGTGTGAAGGGAACAGTAATTAGCTATTATACACGTTTGAACGGTTCTGGTTACAAATGCGCTTGTGTACAAACAGCTTTGCTACTTGTACGGTGACTTTGTAAGGAGAACTGTTTTGAGACAAACGCAACTGTTATATCACCCACAATGCGTCACGTGCCTATCGTGGACCAATCACAAGGTGTTTGACGTCAGGGGGCGTTTATTGCTTTTGACGTTTTGCGATTTAGCTCCAGAGGTTAAGGTCGCAGCGCAGCCAAATGTTGTCCTCCGTTATTGCGAAAAGAGTGAGTTATGTATTTATGTATGTTTGAATTGAACAGCAATTCTGCTTCGTAATCTGCAATTTATTATTTTCGGCGAGAGTAATTTGAATCGACATATTGTACTGTCTGTAATCTTAACCCTCAGAGTATTTTTCCTACTGTATTATTGTCCATTATATAAGTGGAGTATTTCATCAACGTATTTATATTTTTATGTATTGCACTAACATCTGTCTTGTGTAGAGCTATGATAATTGTACAACAGTCAAGTTGTTGCACAACAGACAAGCAGGAGACATTATGCAACTCCTCCGCCGTGTTCTGTCATTGACAACATTTGTATTCTCAAACAGCAAGACAAAAATCGGATTGTTTTCCCACTTACTTGCCACAAAACGTACCACCTGTATGTCTAGACCAAACGAACTTTAGTGCCATATCACACCACTATATTTGCTCATTTGCGTCGCAAGTGGGAGCACCATGATGTGTAATACCGCATACGTTTGGAAGAGACAGAAGCGTATCTCTGCTGTATGCGCTTATGTTTTCCCCACTTTTTGACCAATTGGCTATTGCCACTATAATATGCGTTTTTGGTCTGAACCATTTACATACGAGGAGGTACACAAATATTCTAGAATCTCCTTTGAGCCAGGTCGATATATTATTTCATGACGCCTTGTTGACTTGCCGATTTCCTTGCAAAGTTATTAACCTGCCCGAGCCATAGACCACAATTTAGTACTTGTCTGAAGACGATGGATTTATTTGTTTAGCAGTGGCGTGAATGGGTTTTCCATTCCCGAACAGGTTTCAAGATGTTTACTGCCAGTGCACAATGCTATTAAACGGCACAGATAAAGCCTGACATTCAATGATTTTGGCTCATTTCTTCATTCTACGATTCATAATTGTCGCACTGATAAAACATACTTCGATCCATCACCCCCAAAAAACGAATGTTCCATCTCTAGTTTGACTGTAGTTCGTGAAAATTCTAGGTTCCATTGAGAAAAAACATAATTATAGAAATGTAAAATGTTTGGTTGAGGAGTTTAAGATTTAATTTAATTTGATATTCTTGTGGTTTTGCACTAGCTGATGACAGGGATCTGCCAGACAGCATGGAGACCGGTGGTCACTGGTCTGGTCCCGACCCGTTGTTACCGTGGCGATGCACCTGATGATACCAGGACTGACCTGATTGAGATTCCATTGCCCCCCTGGGAGGACAAGCCTGGAGAGCCCATTGACATCAAGAGACGGCGCCTGCTGTATGAGAGCCGTAAAAGGGGCATGTTGGAGAACTGCATACTGCTCAGGTTATTAAAGAATCCATCCATACACTCCCTGTACCTCTAGCAGGGTCTCAGGTATGCTGGAGCCGATCCCAGCTGACTTTTGGCCGAGAGTCACTGGGTACAAACCTGAACTGGTTGGCAAAGGTCGCAGGGCACAAATAGAAAAAAAACAAGCATTTGCAGTCACATTTACAACTATGCATAATTTAGAGTATTCAATCAACCGACTGATCATGTTTATGAAAAGTGGGAGGAAAGCAGAGTACCTGGATAAAACCCACACGGGCACAGGAAGGACAGGCGATCTCCACACCGGAGGGCTGAAGCTTGGATTTGAATCCACAACATCTGCACTGTGAGGCGGGTGCATTTATCTGTCATCCACTGTGCTGCCCTAAAAAAAAAATGTAGTCATTGATTAAGTTGCTTTACACCACATACTAGTTATATACAATACATCTAAAGGGCAAACAAGTACTGTATGTCCACCTCCATGATTTAGCCCCGCACATAAATTCAGACTTTACAAATATGACAAAGCTCAGTTTAGAATGGTGACTGTCAAAGAGGTAACAATTTAACAATATTCATGCAGAGCTTTGGAGCTCAATAAAAACACCTCCTTATCTGATGCAGTGCAAATTGCCAATCCAATTTCAGCATTGTTGGTACACACAGTTTATTCCATCCGACATCGTGCAGGTGGTCAAACGTTGTGGCCTGTGTCTTTAAATCAGAGGGGGGCAATTCCGGTCCTCCAGGGCCGCTGTCTTATATGTCTCCCTGCTCCAACACACTGATTCAAACGAGCAGCTCATCAGCAAGATGTGCAGAAGATGAATAACAATTCTGATCATTTGAATCAGTTGTGTTGGAACAGGGAGACCTATAAAACATCCAGGATACCGGCTGTCGAGGGAACTGTGCCAACTGATGTGTTTAAATGTAGCGCATGTTTTCAAACGTTTTCACTTTGGCTAATGATTTTTTTTCCCCCCCGTAGCCTTTTTGCCAAGCGATACCTGAATACGATGAGTGAGACCCAGCTGCAGCAGTATGACAGAATAATCAACGAACCCAGCAATGACTGGGACATCTACTACTGGGCAACAGGTGAAAGAATTCTTTCATTGCTGTCTTTCTTTCCAAAGATGTGATAATTTATGACCTTATAATGCTCCGAACACCCAAATTTTGAGCCTTTTTTGTGGAGTTTACATGTTCTGCCATGCCTGTGTAGGCTTTTGTGGGAGTACGATTGGACTGCTTGATTTTCCTATTGAAGTATTGTCTTTTTCGGGGATAATTATACCTCATGAAAAAATGTTTTATAAAAAGTTGTGTATGCACATTTTTTTTCTGAGATTAAATTATTTGACAGAATATAGGGGCGTCATTACAAGCGGTTGTGCTGAATGAAGCGCCTGCATAACGATCAGTAATGTAGTCAATCTCCATTCATCCGTCGGTTTTCTGGCATGTGTTTCCGCATTATGGTCACGGATGACTTAGAGCGAGAAGCAGAGTACACCCTGAACTGGTCACCAGTCAATCACACTGACATTCACACCTACTGATTAAACCAGAATACCCAGAGGAAATCCACATAAGCACGAAGAGATATACAGATTCCAAACAGGAAAGCCAGAGGCCAGATTCAAACCTTGAATCTCAAAACTGTGAGGCGGTTGTGCTAACCATTTGTCCATAGTGCCTCTGTAGGGAATTTTGTCAAATCATAATTTGTTATACGGTAGTTGTCAAAAGAATGAATTACAGTCATCAGTATTTGGGCACACCGACATCAGGTTAAAATCACTAAACTTTGCGACTAGCCTCAGACGGATGTACAGGTATCAGCTGTGTTGATTTGAAGCTCTTGTTTAAGTGTGACTCATTTTTTCCTCAAAAATGTTCATTTTTATTCCCATTACAATACAATTTGAATCTTGAAAATATATGCCTGATTATCAGAAGATTATGAGTTCATTATTTTTTGTTGTTGTAATATTGTGAAAAGAATCCCCTCACTTTCTGTTTTGCTTCCAGAGGCTCAGCCCACCCCAGACATTTACCAAGGAGAGGTCATGGAGATGCTAAAGGAGTTCACAAAGAATCGCAACCAGGAGCAGAGGTTGGATGCCCCCAGCTTGGAATACCTAGAAAAGGAAGGTTAACGTGGATGAGCAACCAAATCCCCCCAGAACCCCCCCATTCAACAGACTCTTTGAGGTGCTTAATGAAAATAATGGTGACATAACCTACTATGGAAGACGTCCAACTGGATTACCGTACTTTATCAAGTCAGTTGTGTGCAATTTATTGTGGGCCACAATACAATGACAACATTTTATTCTTGTTATGTAAGTGCAGGGCTGAAAAAGCATCAGCGTGTGAGATACATTTTGTTAAGATGAATTGAAGCTGATGATCCTAGGCAGCACAACATTCATTTTGCCTAGGATTGAAACAATCTTGTTTTTGTGCTGCAGTTATGATGTGACCACCACAAGAATGTTATTTCATCAATATTGATCATCTCTTGTTTTTTTTCATGACCATTTTCCAGTTTGCAAGAGTTTGGATATAACTGCATGCACATCAAAAATCGGGGCCAGAAATAACAGCCTTTCCTAGCTGACTTCGGGCGGAAGGCAGACAACACCCTGGACTGGTCGCCAGTCAGTCGAAGGGCACATATAGAGATGAACGACCATTCACACCCACCTCCACACTGTCGATGAATGTAGTGCCACTACTAATAACTGGACATCCCTTCCAAATTTTGGAAAAGACGAGAACAAAACTACTCAGGGAGTCCTATCTTTTAAATTTGTCTGTGGTATGGCGGCAAGACCATAAAAAAAACAAAAAACAAACAAACCAAAAAAAAAAAAAACATTAAAAATCTGCCAAGTGCACATGAGAAAGTGTATCAGTCTGATCAAGACCAAGGATTAAGTTTTAGCCGTAATTCCAAAAGGTATGTTTGTAGGTGGGTCGCGGGTTGAATGAGTCATCACCTGGACTTATTTTGAATGTTTGTTTTTTTTTTTTTGTTTTTTGTTTTTAAATCTTACAGTAATTTGGCATTGCTTTGCATTTGAATTCAAAGGCCAATTATCTATTCCATTTTAAGAGTTAATAGAAAGTAATGAATATTCAGGTCCAGTGGTTAGCGCGTTGACCTCACAGTACAGAGGTACTGGGTTCAATTGCAGCTCCAGCCTCCCTGTGTGGAGTTTGCATGGTCTCCCCGAGCCTGCATGGGTTTTCTATGGACACTCCGGTTTCCTCCCACATTCCAAAAACATGCATGGCAAGTTGACTGAACGCTCCAAATTGTCCCTAGGTGTGAGTGTGAGCGTGGATGATTGTTTGTCTCTGTGTGCCCTGCGTTTGGCTGGTAACCGGTTCAGGGTGTCCCCCGCCTACTGCCCGAAGATGGCTGGGATAGGCTTCAACGACCCCTGCGACCCTTGTGAGGATAAAGCAGTTCAGTAAATTGATGGATGAATATTCAAAGGCATTTTTTTCAGCGCCTATACAGTACTCATTTTGGTGCTCCCCGAAGTCTCTGGTGCCTGTAGCATCTGCCTATTTGCCCTGATGCAGTGGTTCTCAATTATTTTCTGTCATGCCCCCCCCCCTCCCCCACACTCTCCTAGGAAGAAGAAAACATCTCCCCCCGCAACTATAAATAGTATCATTTGTCTATAAAATTGTTATAAGTACATCTCTGCATAACACTTATTAACATATAAAAGAATAAAAAAGAAAGAAATCTGGACCAACTTACAACAAAGAATAGCTTTGCCGTATTGACGAACAGAAAAGATTTAAAGTGCATCTGAAATCCAAAAATAAGATTAAATCCTGAATTAAACTATTAACATTTTTGACTGACCATGTCAAACCATACAATACTGAAAAACAAAATTGCATAAAATAAATAAATAATAATGCATTCGAACTGATCACCAACATTAACTCGGGAGCACAAAAAAAGTGAATAGCAGTCACAAAGCGGGATGATTGTTAGCAATATTAGGCACGTTTTCGCTGAAAAAACTCAAGCGGCTTATCAGCGTGATTGGGGTGTAATGTCTTTAAGTGACGCCTTAATTTATTTGGCTTCATGCTGTCCGCTGCCAACATTTTTAGACACAGTAAGCACACCGGTCTTTCCTCGTCTCCCACCGTAGTCACGGTGAAGCCAAGCGCTACATACGCTTCGTCATATTTCCTCGTCTTAGCTTTCGGGAAACTTTCGTTTGCCTCTTTATCTCCGTCTCTCTCCGCGTGTTTTCTCATCCCTGTTAAATATTTTTTCATAGTGTCACTTGAGGTTCTGCAACACTTCGTGTCTACAGTACACTTCATACTCATACTCAGTGCAAACAAAACCCCTACTGCACCGAGCGAATGCTGCCTGCGCACATTCTGCCAAGGAGGGCGCCACTGCCCCCTAATGTAGTGGAGGTGCAATTGCACTTTTTTTCTGGGACATTCAAAAAAAAATAAAAATAAAAAATAAAAAAAGCAAGTTCCCCAAGGTAAAACGCGCCCCCATGACGGAGCCTCGCGGGGGCCGCCCCACTATTTGAGAAGCACGCTCTGAGTGCTAGAACATAACTTTCTTGCTTCTTTTGGAAATAATATTTAAAACATTGTCAGGAAAAGCTACTACAGCATTTGGACTGTTTGGGGACTTTATAAGAGGCACTATAAATGGTCGCCCAAGTGTGCTGTCTCCCATTTAACCTGTGTTTGAAAGTCGGGAAGAAGGCCACGGACCCACTTGTGAGTGGGTGTGCACACTTGTGCAACCACATTACCTCAGGTATTGATTTGTACTTCCCCTTTTAAAAAGATTTCTTTTTCCCCAATTGCGTTTTGTGTATTCCAGGTGAACAGTGGAAGAAAGTTTGGCATGCTTGACATTGACATCTCATTTTTTTTTTTTTTTTTTGTATCACAAAAAAATCTGGCATTTGAACAGTGGACTTTATAGCCACTGAACCTTGGTTTTAAGTTCACAGTTCAGTTTACATTCACTACAGCAACTGAACAAAATGCAAAAAAAACCAAAAAACTGGCACATTCATCGACATTCCAAATAATGCATGAATACCTTAAAAATACTGGCATATTTTTTTTTCAGAGCAATTTGAACAGAAGTCAATGAAAGATTGTGGCAAGCCTTAGCAGGCCACATCAAATGACATTTTGCGCGCTTGCTGCAGTGTCACTTTATATTCAGCAGATGGCGACAAGGTACGCTCGAGTACAACCGATGGGGATGTGATGCAAATGTCTACAGTACTATAAATGGATAATATGGGCACATACCCGATGTCAACCATATCCATCTGCTATATGCCTTCAAGTGAAGCCGGCAATTATGAATTATCCGAAGCACCCATATTTGATTTATCTGGATGAACATCTTCAAAGTTATTACACGAGCTATGGTGCTCATATGGATCATTATGAGGCACTATGCCTCTGGGTTTCAGAGAGAATTAGCCAATCTTTTTATTGCATCCTAAGCACCACTGAAATTGTCTTTCTTTTTAAAGCTCATCAATGTTTGCTCTGAGGCATTTAAATATGACTCCACACTCTCATCCCTTCATTGTAATCCTCAACTGCAGACTAGAGAAGAGCCCTCTGGCCAGATGTGCGCAGATTATTAAATTAGATCAAGCCTTCCTGTGACTGCAGGTCAAATTATAATGTTTGCATATATCAGACAAGGTGTTTTAATACAACACAAAAACAGCACATGCTGACCACAATTTGTATGAACAATGTCTTAAAATAAATTGGAATGTTTATTCTGCTGAGGACATTTGTCAGCCCACGTGTGTGAGGTTTCACAAGATTTTTTTTTTTGGACACTGTCACTTAATACTGTAACAGGTCTAACTGTTTCAATTCACGATTCATGCAAATAATAGGCCAGGGGAAGGGTCAAATGGTTGAAAGGTCTTTTGTCCGACCTTGAAATTGCAGGGGGCGGGTGGAAATGCTGATGTTGAAAAAGTGGTTTAAAAAAACATTTATACGATTGGCCACATAGCACAATTGCCTAAAAAACACGACAAAAATGATCATAATTCAACTCGCAAACAAGCTCAAGTTCTGCCGGATGTGATGAATCATCTTCACACAGACAATAACCTTCACTTTGGCTTGCGGCCATTTTAAATGGCTTCACAACAACATCACTGTATTATTCAAATTGGATCTTGTAACTTGAAGTCCACCATTAGTTTTTCATCAACACAGGGCTCCACTGTGTTCATCATGTCAATATACAGTTCCAAAATTATTAATCATAGTTGATGTATACCGAATAGTATCCTGGGCATCAATGTTTCATTATCAATCTGCCCAACACAAGTTTGTTGGAGCGGTGGCAGCTCACGCTCACAAGTCCTTGAGTCATGCAGTGTCCTTCACTCCGACATCTCTTCTGAATGCATTTCTATTGCGCGCGGACGCCCGAAGCTGAACGTGCACATACAGACACAATGGTTGGCGATGTTGCTTAAAACCACAAGATTATGAATTTTGCCACATATATGAGTTATAGTGAGGATAAAAAGCATACAAGTAAACAGACCTCGAGAAAAATACCAAAAATATGGAATTTATGCTCAAAAGGCTTTCAGTACTGTTAGGACACATTGAGCATTTGTGCATGTGTGTAAACAGAAGTCATTTATAATGATGAAACGTCTTTGACAAAACATGTTTTCTGAAAGAATTTAAAATATGTCACTTTTGGAACCCACAGATGCTGGGACTAGAAATCAGATCCCTGCAGCTCTGAGACATGTTTGGAGTGTACATTTACCATTTTCCCACGCACACCCACTGTACCTATCTGTGGCCCAGCTTTGCTGTCATCCTCCACCGCTGCTTCCTGTGTGTCGTGACAGCTCCGCGGTTGATCCTCAGCTGTGTCGCCACCCTCTGCTCACCAGGAATTTCAATACTTCATTCTCCTGCTCCATTTATCCCTCCGCCTCCCACATCCCCAGCATTCAGCTGTGCCCCGGAGAACTGCTCACTGGTGTGCCACCTCAGTTTTGTGGATGGATGCTTTGGATAAAAGCTCATGTTTGACTTCACAACAATACACTGAGATGGAGTCTGATGTGGATATTGTTTCAGTAAGTGTGAACGGAACAGACAAAATGCCAGTGGTGTGCCTTCTCTGCTGGCCTCGACATCATCAAAGGGACTGAAAATAATAAATAACCTGTACATGAATAAAATGAGTTCAGATTGTCTTGTGTCTTTGGCACATTACATTTACGAATTTGTAGTTGTAATAAGCCCAATGGAATGCTGACAGTAGACTTGGCAGTCCTCGTGCCTGCCTTGTTTCGCCATTGCAACAAGATGAAGCGCAAATTGTAAAAATGCTATTTCAACAAAACTACCGGTACTTGATAATTTCACTTCCAGCCGACTTGGGAAATTTGGTATTTTGTCTTGCAAGATTTGCCTCTCAGAATATACTTTTGTCTTACCTAGTTGATGTATCAGTGGTGAAAAGCATGGATTTGAAAACAATATGAGATGTGCTTTCATGTACAGGTATGTACACATTTATCTTTTATATACACTGTATAATAAATAAGAAAAAGAAACAATCAGTGAGTATTTGACATTGAACACCTTTCAGATGCCGAAGACAGATAGTGATACCCAAATAACACTGCCCACACTGGAAATGTCATTGTAATTTACACAGTGTGTACATTAGATAGTGCTAGATAACCTCTCTTTCACTTAAACAGTCTTTGTGTTGTAAATTCGATGATAGTGTCTAGAACAGAAAAGTCATTTGTACCTTATTTTTTGAAAAATACACCAAACCCTGACGGTTATCTAACAAGAATTTGTAGCTGCATTAATTAAGGTGACTTGCCGTATGCCTTTGGAATGTAATTCTCAGCCATCAGTATCACAGATAACGTATGCCTTGTTTATCACACATGGCCATCAGCATAAACAAACAACTACGTAGTAGGTTCTTTCAGAATGACGTGACGCGCTCCGGGGACCTTGTTGTGATGCAGAGAGGCGATGACTGTCCTGTCTCACCTTTCCTCTTTCTCCTGGCTCTTGCAGCATGCGTGCATATGGTGAGCAGCAAAGCATGGTGGGATCTGGACGTGGAGCTTGTTGTGCCAGATAGCATGTGTGCATGGGGGTGGTGGGGGGCGGTGGGGCGGGGCGTTGGCAATGCCAGCATTGGTGTGGTTAGTTGTTTTGGTCTAAACCTAAAATCTGTCACTGTTTTCTTTGTAAGCTTAAGCTTCCAGCTGCCATCCTAATGATATGAAAATAACCCTGTTATTTGTTGTTATGAAAGGTTTGTTCCAGCATTGCCATCTTCAAGTGCAGACATAAAAGAATACAACTCAAAACATGAAAACCAAAAACACTGTCTTTTAAACCTGTCTCATATTGCACACAAACTTAATGAACAGTGTTGTTAATTAAATAGTCTTGTATGCACTCACACACACACACACACACGAATATTAGACTTTGCTTTATTCCTTCACAAAGTACAATGAAAAGTATTTTCTCATTCTTGAACCAATGAAACAAATAACCGGAAGACAAAACTCCAGAATGGACCAAAACCCAGAATGACCAAACTTAATCTGCTGCTGGCAAAGAGTTCGACTTTGCAGCTGAAAAGAAGGCAGAAGTTAACCTCGATGGATTTCTTTTGAACAATCATGTCATCTTAATACAATTGCCGAGGGTGATCCACCCCGAGACCACCGCCGAATGAAAATAGTGACGCTGAAATAGCATGTGTTTTCTTTGGAATTAATTGAAATGCCTCATTTTATTAATGTAAAATTAATAATCTGTCATCAAGGCCTACCAAGGCCAAAACGCTCTCTCATTCATCCATTGATACACACAAATACATCACAACCACCACATCGTGAAGCTGGCTTTTGCTTATTTTCTCTGTCTGGAGAAACAACTTGATTCTTCATTATTTTTTGTCAACAAAAGATAACATCAATCACTTCTACTCTTTTTTTTTTCTGTTCGAAAAGACAGGGCAGGGTTTTAACACTGTAACTTTGTGGCCTAGTACTGGAGATTTTGTCATTGAATCCTCCTCTTTTTTAAGAACTTCATTTGGGGTCACAGCACATCACCCACAGCACGCACAGACAACAAGGGGTTCCAGTCAAGGTGAATAATTACACAGCTGCCGGAGCAAAAAAGAAAAAGTCCACTTTACATCCATTCCATTTTAAATGGAGCCTATTGCATTCATCAACTTCCTGACGTTTGGGGCAGAATCAGGATAGAGACTGGCAGTGACAGCAACAGCAGAGTCGAGCAAGTGAGAGGGCTGCTCCCTGACACCAACATCAGATGGGGCAGTGCCATTGGCACGCACGGCTGCGTCTGATCTCTATGGTTATCACCACAGTGGAGTTTTGGATCCACGTTTCATCCGTTTTTGGTGAACAGTTTGTATTCTTGTGTGGCAAGAGATACTGCTATTGGGTTTAACACTATGAGTGGATGACAAGAAAGACACAGTGGTATCGTGACCCAAAAAAAGAAAAATCTCATAAAAAGACAGTACAAGGAGGAAGTGGGTGGACATCAAATACATTTAAGGGTCAGAGGAATGAGAGCGGGTCAAGTGGGCATCACTGTTTGACAAGGGGTGAAATTTAGTACAACAGGATTTCAAAGAGGCCTGAGAACAAAGAGGTGACACACACTGTCTGCAGTCCGCGACTGCAGCTCGAGAGCAGGGGATGTGTGCTGAGGGCACGGGGAGCAGAGCCGGCTCGCTCCCTCAGGCCTTGAGTGCATGCCACTGGGCCACGGCAGTGCGTGGATGACCCATCATGTCTTTCCAATGTTTTACCTCCGCGGGGCCACTCTTCCATGAGAGATAAATCTGCGAGGAGAAGAGACAATGTTAGCTCACGTACTGCGTTATCAAAAGAGAATTGGCTTTTTAACAAGAGCCTGGCAAAGCAGTAAATACAGACAGTATAAAAGTCACGCTGAGTCTTCCGCTGCGCCCGGCTTTTAACACAAATCCAAATCAGACATCAACAAATCTGCTGATGGATGAAACAACTTGTGTCGACAAACCACAATAAAAGTGCACTCTATTAACCACGATAATAAAATTGGATGTTACGTTTTTTTGGGACTATCTATGATGTGTTTTTTTTTTTGGCAAATGTACAAGTGGTAATCCACTGGATTCAGTGGTTAGACGGTGAACAAACAGCGATCGCCGATTTGAGGTAGAAGTTTAGCCCCGAGTGAACAACCATCATTTTTTGCAACATTGCATGATGATTTGTCTTCTTTAAGATGTTGTCATCATTTTCTATTTTGTTTTAAATGACATCCCTGCTGTCGGAACCATGATCCATGTCAGTCCACTTGGTGCAACAGCTCTCCAAGGTCTAATCTGATGAAGGTGTTAATTTTGAGAATGGACATTTACAGGGTGATCCCATATTTGTTTCCCCAGAATACAGTGATTCCATAACTTTTTCACTCTGCTTGGTCTAAAAATATTTTTGTCACTGACTACCATGTTTTTTTTCTTTCACTCTTTTAGTGTTTCTTAAAGCCAGAAATGTGGCATTTGAAATAACTTAAGATTGGTGATCTCCTTTTTTTTCTCAGCAAATTTAAACAACTGAATGAACATCCTCTGAGACTGGTGTTTCATAATTTCTGCCAGAGGATGTATAATAACCAGTGTTATCTAAATCAATTTAATGTTTGTCAATATATCAATCAAGCTACCCTTCCTTGGCTTCATCGAAAACAATAATAAAAATAAACATCAGAGCCGGCCTGTGACAAAATTGAACTAAGCTGCTTCGGGCGTGTTTCTGAGAGGCAACACAAAAATCAAAACCCTAGAAACAAGTTGAATACAGTACACTTGTATGGATATCAGTCAAGCAAAGGTCCCACCATGGTTTGAGAGTGGGGCACCCAAATGAAATTCTGCTTAGGACCTCTTACAGGCTGGGGCCAACACTCGCAAAATGAGTTGAAGCAATATTGTCAATAAGCTAATGGACACATATGGCGTGAACATGACTGGAGTATTACTTTACGTGTTTTACAATGCACGTTTTTAAGTCCTTTATGCTGAGAAACACGGCAAATGGTTAGCACGTGGGCCTCACAGTGCAGGTGCAGGGTTAGATTCCGGCTTCCTGTGTGGAGTTTGCATGTTCGCCCCGTGCTTGCGTGGGTTTTCTGCGGGTACTCTGGTTTCCTCCCACATTCCAAAAACATGCATGGCAGGTTGATTGGGCACTCCAAATTGTCCCAAGGTGTGATTGTGAGGGCAAATGGTTGGTTGTCTATGTGTATCCTGAGATTGGCTGGCAATTAGTTCAGGGTGTACCCCGGCTACTGTCCGAAGACAGCGGGGATAGGCTCCAGCACGCCCGCGACCCTTGTGAGGATAAGCGGATGAGAAAATGGATGGATGATGGATGGATCAGCTGAGAGGTTGCATGACATCAACCAGCAGGGGTCAGTAAAGACTTGCTGGGTGATTTAAATGAAGATGATCTGTCATGGAGTCAAAAATACACACGGGAAGAGGAAGAGGTAGGAAGATGCAAAGAAGAGGCAAGGAGATACCTTTCCAATGACATCATTGCGACTAAGCCTGTCCTTGTCCATGACAGTGATAATTATGGTGGTCTCCCTCAGCACGTGGGCAGGCACGTCGAAGGGAAAGGACTCGTTGAAAACAGGGTTTAGACAACGCTTCATTACCACCGTCTTTTTCTTCTCCACACGTTTGTCCTTGTTCATCAACCACACCTTCACATAGGGGTCTGGGAAGAGGAGTATGAACTGTTAGTCTTGTACTCCGCTGGATGTGTGTGATGTAATGGATTTAATTCCTCTCTAGAGTCGTTAATATTTCAATGTATTCCAAGTGCACACAACAATGACGCGCAAAGGAACCAATTAAAGGAGCGTGTGTACCAGAAGTGCCTCCAATGTCCATGGCTTTGAGGTTGCGGGCTTTGACAATGCTCACAGTGATAGTGTTGGCCGTGGGGTTGTAGCACAGAGACACCAACAGATCCCCTCGACTTCCCTGGAGAAATGACACACAACAGCGACTCGTTTTTTTCTTAATGCTCTTTCCCATCGTCCTCCCTTTTTCTTACTGTATTTTCCTCCAGCAGTCTGTGATCAACCCACCAACTTGTCAGACACTCAGTATCCACTTCTATCCTCTCCCACCGGCCCACTACCACTTCTCCCCCGGGACTGTCACAGCAGCCAGCAATGACATCACCCATTACATTCTGTGCCATCTCCCCTCCTCCCACTTTATCCCTTCTGCCACCTCTTTTCTCCCTTTTACTCACACTGCCATCGCTACATGGCTTCAATTCCTTCCAGAAAGTCTGCATGTTGGCCAGATCCAATTTGTTGAGGGGGATGGACACCTCTCCGATGGGGTCATTCCTGCTGAAGCGGTCATAATCGAGAACCTGCAGGTATAGAGTTCTCTGGACCACTTTCTCAAATGGAAACCCTGAAATAGAAATGCACACAGGTACAGTATAATCCATACTCCGATGTCCAAATGATCAGCGGGAAATAGAAAAACTCATTGCAAAATGTCCTCACCGATAGAAACGCCAACAATATCTATCCTAATCAAGGTAATTTTAGTTAATGAAAACGAAAGAAAAGACAAAAACTTGAAACATTTAAACATTTTCATTCATGCAATTTAGAAAACAATCACGGAGTGAGTGGTTCAGATAATGGACGGATGGATGGATAACTACTTGAAACTCCATGTTACTTTTTCTTACTTATGTAACTGTAATTATAGCAAATTGCTTTTCATCTCTGTCAATTCATTTCAAAAACGAGCTTTTGGGTTTATTTGAAATGTGTTGACTTTAGCATTACTGTTTGACCGTAAAGCAAAAAGAAGGTTGAAGTGTACCGGTAGTTTGAGATTTGTACTTTGTTACACAATATTAAGTGACCTTTTTTATTTATCTTGCACACCACAAATACTCCATATATTAAAAAAAACAAAACTAAACTAAAAGTAATAATAAAACTAACAAACTCACTCTTAAAAATGAATTTAAACTTTCTGAATTAAAAAAACAAAAGTCAAACTGAAATAAAAATGAGTGAGAATGAAATTTTCAAAACTAGGATAATTCCGACTGGAATATATGTGTGTTATTTAAATAAGAGAACTGTTAATTTTTTATAACACTCATTTGGGTCAGGTGTGATCTGGAGCCTATTGCTTCAGACTTCGGGACAGATGGGCGGGGTGATAGTATCGAAAATTTTGCATCTTAAAAGAAACTAACACAGTAACATGTTTGAAGTGTCTGCAGAAAACTCAAACAAGCAAGGGAAGAACATGCCAACTCCCCACAGAGCTAGTATTTGAAACAGAAACCTCAGAATTGTGAGGCTCACACACCATGCTGTGCTGTAAGAAATTCATCCATGCAAAAGAAAAAAAAAATCTCTGGCGGTATTGCCGAAAGGAATCTATACAATGGCCATTATCAATTAAATAAGTTTGTCATTCAAACCTTCAAACAGAAACGTTTCATTCCAGTGTGGATTAAGATTCTTCCTCTTCACTTTGGTCTCCAGTTTGTGCTTCTTGTCAGGCAGCAGGTAGAGTTTGACAAAGGGGTCAGAAGTGCCGGAAAAATCCTTGGCGGGCAATTCCTGGCCCTTGAGGATTTTTACAGTGAGGGTGGAGTCCTGGAAGCTGTATCCCACGCTGAACTGAATGCGACCCAACTTCTCACACACGGGACCCTCGTGTTCGTCTTCTTCCGAGCCTGGAGACAACTGGGAAAGGCGATGACAATGAATTTTCTAGCCTGAGTACATGAAGGGAAATATATGATGTTTGACGTGTTTTCTAATTTGATCAATTACCCTTGTTCAAAAAGATTATCTTGGGCAGAGTAAAAGAGACAATACCAGAAAATTGTGAAGTAATGCTTAATTATAAATTTTGAAATGGCACCTTAACAAACCCCCCTTACTGTGGGGAACCATTAAGAATTAGAATAGATTTATTGTCATTGAATGCAACAAATTGGAACAGACAAACCTCGAATAAGAGACACAGAAAAAAAAAACAACAGGGAGATACAAAACAGAAGTCCGCATGGTCGCCTTTTCCAGCGCCCTGTTTTCGCAGATGAAATGAAAAGACATAAGGGGGAGCAAGGGGAAAAAAGCAGCGATAGACGAAGCTTATTTAAGAGTAGAGCAGTATGGAGTTGGAAAATAGCCTCAGGAAACTGGCACACATTAATACATGTCACACAGACTAGCGCGTGTGGAGGTGGGGTGCGGAAGTGTCAAGGAGGGTTGGGCATTACAGCCTAGATGCAGTGAGCAGGCTTCACAAGCCATTAAGGAGCCTCCACGTTCCATATGCAGCTGCGCCATAATAGAGGACAGGAGAATGTCTATCTATCTACCTACCTACCTACCTACCTACATGTACTGTACATGGTGTTCAGCCTGTTTTGGGATCCTTTATGTACACTTCTCTTTTACATATCATACCACCACCACTATGTCAGGCACGTTGGTCATGACCAATTTGTCAGTTTGGATCTGGAAGTCCCACATGATCTTGGCCTGGTTGATCGCAACCACCTTTGGTGATGTCTGCCATCTTGACTATGGGACATCCAGTCGTCAATAATTTGGTACAGATATTTTAGGACACTGTTCCTGCAAATTGGTTATGCTGCTTTATATACCCTATGCCTTGTCTGCCAGATGTATACCTTGCTATATACAGGGCATACACACCTTTTGAAATTTGAACCGGTACTGTTTAAAGCGAAGATTACTGTCCACAAACTGAGGGCATGTCTTAACTCATATTCAAGGCAACAAGGGACAGTAAGTAATGTTCCATGATTGGAATTGAGTGTCCAATAAGCTTAGGGTAAAGGCCCAGCCCTTTAAAATGTCTCTATTGATTCAAAATGCAAAATAGCTTCATGTGTTGTCACATGGCCACTGTGCTGAAGGGCAAGTGTGCATGGCTGCCGCGGGATGACAGACCGATTATCTGTTGGTTGACTGACCCTATGACTGACAGAGGTGCAGCCTGGAGAGAGAAATCCAGTTAAAATGTGCAATCTGTTGGGAAAAGAGCTAGGAGCATCACTCAACGAACAGTCCCACGTATTTAATATCCGATTCCATACTTTGCACACACACCTCAGCCGGTGCTGCTCGATCTCTCTTCTGTGTCGAATGTGATCACTTTTCATTATTCACTTTGACAATCTAAAAGTACCCCCAGATGCGTGAACTCAGATATTTTAGCATTACCTCTGCTCTTTTCCTCAGCATCAGTGCTTACTTTCTTTTCCCTATGAAAGCAAGCCAAATGACAGAAAATTATTGTTCAACTATATGCAGTATCCCATCAATTTCACTGGGTGACTGAAGTGAAATGTCACATTTTTGTAACAATAACAATAAAGCACCCCTGCCCCCCCAAAAAAGGAGTCTACAACCAAAGCAAAAATCTAAAAAATGTGTTTCGTTAGATCTTAATTCCATGCAAAGATCAAGAGATGTTGTGACACAGCGTGGGACTGGGAGCTGTACACAAACATATCTATTTTAATCTGTGTGCAGAAATCAAGATCCAGGTTAGAGAATACATTTAAACACTTTTAAAGCATTTGTCAGGAGACACAAGCCCCTACAAGACAACATGGGTTCGATTTTCCCCCGTGGCAGCAGCACAATGCTAGCAAATTACTGTGAAACACATATATGTGGCAGCAGACACATCACCAAAAACTGTGTCGACAACTTCACCGAGCAATAACATTCCGCTGATCATAAATAAGAAATCTAAAACTATTTGTGCCTTCCATGTCATACCAGGATGAGGCATTCCGTCCTTGCACCCTCATATTGGACCACGCCCTGCTGCCAAGAGCGAAAATCTACAAGTCATAATCCCCTAAATAGATTTAGAAATGCCATAAGACGGTGACAAAGGACTTTCAATGAAATTCTTCAATTCACTTTGGCACCAAGATATCAAAAGATAGCAACAAAGTCATACAATAAAGTGTTTTTGCCTGAGTGCAAAAATAGCACGTTTTTTAATGGAACAACAGAAGATAGGTGCCAATTTTGCAAGTGAATTTGCTAAAGGCTAATCATGAATATGTGGTGGTTCACTCATCCATTCATCCATTTTCTACTCCGCTTATCCTCACGAGGGTTGTGATTGTGCTGGAGCCTATCCCAGCTGTCTCCGGGCAGTGGGCGGGGGACACCTTGAACTGGTTGCCAGCCAATCGCAAGGCACACTTGGACAAAACAACCATCCGTGCTCACACCTAGGGACAATTTCGAGTATTTCATCAACCTGCCATGCATGTTTTTGGAATGTGGGAGGAAACCGGAGTACCCAGAAAAAGCCCACGCAGGCAAACTCCACACAGGAAGGCCGGAGCCGGAACCAAACCCTGCACCTCTGTACTGTGAGGTCGACGCGCTAACCAGTCGACCACTGGGCCACCTCCACCAAACTCAGTCACCAGATTTTGCACATTTGGATTCACATACTGCCTAAATGTCTTCATGGATACTGTGACAAATCTATCAAAACAACAACAACAAAATTGTCTTCATTTAAAGAATTAGCATAAGAGAAATATTTTCATCGCAGTGGGGAAACAGTGTATCTCTATACTTTGTTGTACCTGAAAAAGTTCAAGGAACACCTTATTTGGCAAACCGAGAAGCCTTACACGGCTACATGCGTCATCCAAATGGAAAGCATGACGGCAGCTTGGATTGGAAGAAAAGGCATATGGACCACTCGCCGCTTGTTCAAAGTCTCTGTGTACGTTACAGATGGTTAATATCCACTAAAAAAGTGTCGTTGCGCAAATGAATCCAACTGACCAGCAAATGGGAAAGGCGGAGCTGACTACCAATATGGTTGGCCGCATGTGATTGTGGGATATGTTACTATTTTCAGCGCAAAGGTCGGGGCCCTCTAAATTACGTCTTTCCGTGCAAAACATGGCCATTACTGCTTTACTCTTAACCTTTCACCGTGAAACCACCCCAGGCCATGTGTTTGTGCACGCTGTGCTGGCTCGCTTCGGATTTGAAAGGGGGTGTGTCACTCTGTGCTCATGGCTGAGGAGGAGGCGGAGGAGACAGGATTTGACAAAATCATAGAATTTCGTCTCGTCTATATTCTATGTACACTAAAACGTCCACAGATTTTAGCCCTGTGTTTGTATAGTGAATTACATTTTCGT
The DNA here is from genome assembly GCF_001891065.2 of Hippocampus comes. NCBI lineage: Eukaryota > Metazoa > Chordata > Actinopteri > Syngnathiformes > Syngnathidae > Hippocampus > Hippocampus comes. Next base: position 969,768 of record NW_017805139.1, read on the forward strand.
TTTGTCTTCATTGTTCCACGAAAATGCACACTGTTTTAGTCCCAATTATTTTTTATTAATGGGTGGGTGGGTGGGGGGTGGTGTATCATCCAGTCTTCTTTTCATCTGGTGAAAAATGTGCAATCACGAAAATAGTTTCGTTTAGTTTTCGTTGACAAAATACGCAGGTGACTTTAATGCATCGTTTGAAATTACATATATACCAAATTTTAAAGTAGTAATAATTTGATGTATGTACTTAAAAAGCCTTTTTTTCAGCACAGGCACAGAAATTCCACCAAACATCGCCATGTTTGCACTATTTTGGGAAAATCCGCAATGAAAAGTGGGTAAGAGACTTTGACTGAGGGGTCAACGATGAGGGCTCGGTCAAAGTGTGGAACAAGGGCGCAAGGGGGCGGGGCATCATAGCACTTTGGAGAATTGGGACACCCTGCACACTTGCACCCTCAACGCACAATTGAGGCACACAAGGGTGGAAGTGTGGGCCTTAGTTAGATTGTGTGTGACAGCTCATTTCCTACCTCAGCCTGGTTCCTACTTCAGATTGGATTTGTGCTTGCACATTAAAGACTGCGGTCCTTAATTCCTTCATTTAAAAAAGTGCATTCCAGCAGCAAGTTTTCCTCATGAGATTGTACTTTGAAACTTGCAGCTATCTTTTAGTGTGGACGGAATCGGTGGCATCGATGGGGAAATGCCAATAATTTGAGTGTAATGGCTTGTTGTACTGAACAAGTTCATTTAGAAAAGTTGTGAAATGAACTTAGAACTCGTTAGCAGAGGAAATGAACTATCCCAACACTCCCTGGATATGTGTACATATGCGCTCACTTAATGACAAAAACAAGTACTATATCATAATTAAGCAACACCGATTTGAATTCCTCAGACACATCACGTAATGCACATTACAATATAAACAGCAGCCAATAGTTGCTACATTCCCATCGTAGCCACAGCACTGTGTGTTCTCTCACAACTAATTAGGGAACTCGGCTGAGTGCGGCACACTTCCCCTAATCTTCTCCGTGTCTCACTTGTGGGTGATTATACTCTAAATCCCGGTTTAGCCACAACCACCTGTGGTGCTCCACATCAGGATCAAAATGGGAAACTTCAAAGGAAAAAAAACATGCTTTAAAAAAGCTTGTTTGTTTGGGATAAGAGTTATTACACTTTATGTCCCCATTAGATGTAAAAATGATAGATTTATGATTCACAAATATGTCTGATAAACAAACGCCGAAATAAATGTAAATACAAAGTGTGATACTCATCGTAGGACTTCAATAATATAAATGTTCAAAGAAATCTGATGCAACCTCCAAGAAGCCAAAGCAAATATGCAATTTCACGAAACAATGACTGGCCTGGCCTCAATTATTTAAAGTGCTTTTAATTTGGCCACTTGGGGGCAGTAGATAAAAGGTTGTAAGCGTAACACTGACGTTAATAAATTGGAAAAAAATAAAAACATGACTATTTATAGGTAATGCATGTTGAGCTGAAAACAAAGTGAATTGTGAGAATTTCCTTTCTTGAACCATTTGATGCCATTAGCGTCATCTTACCAGGAAATCACTCTCCTTGTATACATTCTTAAGCTAATAAATCCCAGGATTGAATGCCATAAACATTGACCAACCAAACAAGTGTCGCGAACCAAACAGATATCATTTTAAAAGAGATGTAGGAGATTTGTTCATGCAAGTGCAATGTGCAAGTATCCGAGACCGTATCAAACAAATGAAAAGAAAATTGACCTGTTCTCGTGAATGCATTGGTACGGCACCAAGAGCCTCACTACGCCCGCATAAGCTCTTTATGAGTGACTACACTTGCAATTGATCGGGAGTGAATTAAGGCAACAACAACAATAATAATATCCATCCATCCATCCATTTTCCGAACTGCTTATCCTCACAAGGGTCGCAGGGGGTGCTAGAGCCTATTCCAGCCGTCTTCGGGCAGTAGGAAGGGGACACCCTGAACTGGTTGCCAGCCAGTCGCAGGGCACACACAGACGAACAACCACTCACGCTCACACTCACACCTCGGGACAATTTAGAGTGTTTAAACAGCCTGCCATGCATGGTTTTGGAATGTGGGAGGAAGCCGGAATACCCGCAGAAAACCATGCAGGCACGGGGAGAACATGCAAACTCCACACGGGAAGGGCAATAAAGCATAGCAAAAATTTGCACGGGGTTGACCAGAAACGGCATAAAAGGGGCGCAGCGGTAAGTTATTCCGCAACTTTTTAAAAAAGTTGACTGAGACAAGTTTTGTCGAGACCGCGGTGTGCACAACGACAGGCAGGAAAACGCGTGTGCAGTGAATATTTGCAGGACAAGGAGTACTTTACAGGTAAGAGATGGGACATGCCACGCAGGTGACATTAAAAGACAATGCCATGTAGAGTATTTTTAACGAGTCAGAGATGGGGCTACGCTTATCTCTCCAAAGTGTATTTTGTACCATCAAGAGACCATCTGGTGTTGCATTATTCACATTAAAAGTGGAATCTCACTCGGTAGACCTATTTTATAGTATGGGCTGGAAACGATATGGCTTTATTGTTTCAGGATTATCGATAGAGATGCATTCCATTCGGCATAGCTCGATGTTTATATCATTGTGTTCAAATTCCAAGTTGGCACACGAGACGGTTATAGAATAAGATAAGATAAGATAAGAAAACCTTTATTAGTCTCGTAATGGAGAAATTCCCAATTCACAGCAGCAAAGTTATGAATGGAAGAAGTAGAACAACAAAATATAGGAGCTGCTGGAAAGGCAGCCACTCACGCGGCGCCATCTTGAAGTCAAAATAACAAAAATAACACAACACAACACATAGGACACAGACAGTCGTGCAATCTTCACCACTTTCCTGCATACACTTTGTTGTCTGAAGCAGTTATAGATGAAAGAGGAGAGGATCAAAGTGTCCTTTTACCAGTGGATCAGAGACGTCATGCTGAAAATGTGCACGTCTGCTACAAGCTAAGTTTTGAAAGCAAACACGAAGCTGTAGCGTCCATTGATAAAAAGAGATTAGTTCACTACTCCTGTCCCATGTAATCCGCTTCAACTCCAAGCGTGAAGTTTTTAATGAACTTAAAGGCCAGTTATTATATTCTTTGTGAAAATAGTTTTTAAAGTTATTGCGTCATTTGCCAGATCTGAATGTCCGTCATCGTCAGTTGTCATTATTTCAGGCTGGACCACTCAGTCACTCAGTCATTATTTTTAATGCGCTTCCTTCATCACTAAATTACTTTTCGTCACCACTATTTCAGGACCATCAGTACAAAAACAAAAAAACTGTTTACAGGGGTAACAGCACACAATTTTATTCCTTTGTTAACACTTTGGAACAATTTACACACAAAAATAGTATAAATTCTTCTCTACCTTCACTGCCTCTCCTACTTCTCGTCCCTACATTGCCCCTGATCTTTTTTTTTTAGCTCCCGTCAGCGCTTTTTCCATCTGAGGTTATCTTAGAAATGAACATGGCGTCTCCATCTTTCCTCATCATTCCTTCATGAGAACAATACTTGTCAGAAGTGTATCTTAATCGCCACCATAATTACTTTTAGATTACGTTCAGCTGCAATAGTGGCCAGCTGAAACTCGTTGCTAGCTAGCTGGCACCAAATAGCACCAAGCTAAATAGCACCAAGCTTTCCTCCACCTTCAACTATGCGACTTGCGTGTGTCCAACCCAGCGAAGTTTTTTGAGACTGTCTCGGCAGTTCACTTATCTGAATAACTTGAAACTGCTTTATTTTGAGCTTTGGGGAACAACAATCAATCCTGCCATTTTGTCAAAGTCAAAAGGTAAGCAGAGCTGCATCGAGTCACTTTAAATGTACACAGTAGTGTTAACTAAGAGTTAGCTGCAGATAAGTTGCATTTACTTGAGTGCTCGGTGAGGTAGTGTGCTCGAATTGAGAAGCAGCCTGCAGTGCAAGATGGAAGAGATGGCCAAACATCAGCTGACACATGCACACTCACAAGTGAGCTCCAGCCCTATAATTTTTTTTTTTTGAATCTTTGGGGAATTTTGGCCAATACGTGTCACAGGCATATTATTCAGACACACGGGAACTGTTTTCAACTGTGGGGGAAAAAATGCAGATGTCTTGTTTAAATTGACTTTAATTTTATGTTATGTTCTCTCTGTAAAAGGTTGCCAGCTGTTGTGCATTATTTTGACTGGCTGTAATATTTCTATATTCTTGTCAACCCACTTGCCCCATTTTTTGTCTCAAGGCTTGCGTGTCATTTTCATACTGGATTAGAGGAGATGATGTAGAAGTGCCCTCTAATAGTATCACCAAAGCCATCTCATTCACTTCAATTTACAAAGGCTTTGCTGACAACGGCCATCATGGGTGACTTGAGTTACAGGGAAACAAGAGAGCAGTGTATCAATCAATGTGTATAGCGTGTTACCATGAGCATTTCACTGGTGACCGAATTGGCTAAATCGGAGACGGATGAGTTGGCATCGTGGCCCGAGCCCTGGCGGCGTCCACTCTCATCTGGGGTGTGGCCTCTGGGACTGCTGCCTGGTTTGTTACCCGGAGTCCTGAATGCAACAGATAGGAAAACACACATTGGGCATATGCACTTAACATGCAACATTAATGGAACACAACCGCTGCTTTCTGACGAGTGCTGTTCTTCTTGGCTATAGCACTCAGCCAACAAATTTAATAATTTAGACCTGACCTGAGCACACTCCAGTACTGCGAACGCCAAATGATTAACTCAAAAGGTGTGTTAAGCTCTTTCCTTGTCTTTTTGTGGCTTTATTGGTAAACCCTTTCCTAAAAGAAAGACTAACCTCAATAAGTAAAATCAGAATCGAGAATCAGAATCATCTTTATTGGCCAAGTATGTAGAACACACAAGGAATTTGTCTCCGGTAGTACAGGTTACACTAGTATCATCATAAACAAGGACATGCCAAATAAATATGGAAAGACATTCCGTAATTTAAGTGTACCGTCGTGCGGTAGTACCACCCAATGACAGCTGTGAGACAATGTGCAAAGTATCAAGCAGCGCTAAAGTGATCAATGGTAGAATACAATACTATGAGAGTTGGGAAGTTGGTGCAGATAATCGTTGCACCATTTTAAAGTGACCAGTAACAGTAATTGTAGAACAATGGAATGGTAAATAAGATATGAAAGCCTTAATCGCGGATCATAGCTTTAGCCTTTCTGGCTGTGAAAAGGACAATACTCAAGAACTGGAAGACACATAACCCAGACTGTTATAAAAAATACACACGACATGGCTTCTTGGAATTACCGTCAATGCAAACGGCAACTGCAATCTTTCAAGATCGTGAAAATGAGCAAATTTTCCCACGATCTGTCATTAGAGAAGAGGCAATCAAAAGAATAATAATCTGATTGATTAAGTACTTGAGACTCAACACAGGACTCGAACCCTGCACCTCTGCACCATGAGGCGGACGTGCTAATCAGTCGCCCACCGTGCCGCCTGCTTTTGAACCTTTGTGTGACCATTGGGCAGACCTCAACTGACCTAAAAAAAGACCATGACTATGCATAAAAATGAACACAAGCTAAAAAGTTCTCAACTCCTAAGGTGGTAGCCACTGAGTGTGCCAAGCTGACTGATTTATTTGGAGCGACAGATACTGTAACACTGTCGCACCATTTCAAGATGTGGGCGGCCGTGCCCGTGAGAGGGGCAAAGTGACCTGGCCCACTAGGTGACAGAGAGTGAGCCGCAGGACTTGAACAAGCACAGAGGACATTTCTCTGACATTCTTTTTGCTAAAATCCTTTTGAAATTCATTGCAATAAACATACTGAGGCCCAGTCCTCCATCAACATTACAGTCCAGGAAAATTCTGTAGGATAATAGTCTGAAGATATTGAGTCAAAATGCTTTGTGAATAGTAGAAGAGAGACCTAGGAGGGTTTCATTCTAAACCTGACAAGAGATGACACTACTCATGACGAGTTTGCATTTCTGGATAAGAATGACCAAGGGGGAAAGTAAAGGAGAGTGCGTGTGCTTCATGGCCAACTCTGGTCACCATGGTATCAGAGTGCATGCCCTGAATGCTAAGCTCTTCCATAGCCCTACGAGTCAAAGTGCATCATTTGGTAAATGGCAGTTGAGTTTTAGGATTTATTTTCTGTCTGACTTATTACGTATTAATATCATAGAAGAAGAAATTCATTTATTTCAGTAGTTCACTTCAAAAAGTTAAATTCATATTGCTGGCGTTATGCTGAATCCTTGTAACCTCCAAAATCATATATTTTCAGGAGACCCCAAAATACAATATATATATAATTAATTAGAGAGTGCCAAATACACAGCCACACAAGTAAATCACAGTACGCACCTAAGAGGGAAAGACATTTAGTGGTGATAGGATTCAGCATGAAAGCCCAGGGAACAAAACAGTCCAGATTTGCTTCAGCTGAAAAGTTAAACAGTGGGAAAAAAAGGAAGCAAATTGCCATGTTATATTAGGCATGACAAATAGGAGAAAGCTGGAGAGGCCGTGGTGCAAGATGGACGGGGTTGTACCACAAGGAGACAAGTAAAAGCGAGTGCGGGCAAATCAGAGAAACAGAGAGGAGAGACAATGCTGACCCAGTGTCGAGGAGAAACAATTGATTTGTCACGCTGTGTTTCTTCACTGTGATCTCCAGGTCAGAGCAGCTACAATTCAGCTCAAAGTGAATCCAAAATGTATTACGGTCTCTTTGAGACACATGTCCAATACACAAATATACCAGCCAGCTGACACACTGGTCCACTGACTGCCTCCAGACCTTTGGCATATGCGTTGACGGACCACTTGTGCTTTATTATATGCATGGGGTAGCTTTGCGATAATTTGAGTGGCACTTTTGAATACGGTGGGGATCAAATGCAGGTGTAAAATATGCATTCATGATCCACTACTAAAGGAAGATACAAGAATTTGCTTCTGGAAAGATGAGTACAGTGAAGATCCAAACACTCCAACATGTCCATCTGTTGTAAGCTCATCCTTTAACTGTAATTGGGCGCCAACTGTCAGTTACATCAAACGTTTTTTTCACTACAGCCTCAAATGCTAGGCCTGGTGGATTGCTGTCCCACTTTAGTGAAAATAATAAAGGAATTTATTGAAGGAAAAAAAACAAAAACGCAGTAACCAACAAATGATAATCAAAGTAATTCTTGAATTATGTGATTTGCTGCCAAGTTAAAAAAATCTACATTTTTTGAATTACACTGTCAGGATTAATTAATACAAAAACATTAAAAACAATGATTATTAATGTTATTGTGGTTTACGGTACTATATTATGCCTTTTTCATTAAGTGGTTCCCAACAATGGACCAGTGGGGTGTGAGTTTTGTATGGCACCCCACTGCATCAGCAAAACAAGCAAAGTGAGTAAGTGAGTAGCATGTTTTGACCATTGTCTTTCATTAACAAGAAAACCGATTAAAAATGTGAAACAACATTCAAAAGAATGTAATTAGTATGATTCAAAACACAAAAATGCAAAAGCTAATCAATATGCCTGAAAAACATAGGCTACTGTGCAATGTGAGTTTTTTTTTCTGATCTGCAAATTTGATTAGAAGTTTAAACCATTTTAAACCGTAACGAAACGCACAAGACATAAAGTGCTTCACGTAGCACCTCCTAACGTTAAAACACCTTCCTGTCGAAGCACCTTTGCTGAAGTCTAAGGGCTGGAAGGACCATTCACATCGAGGACATAGTATATGCCTGACAACTGGATCTGTAGTCCAAGAGTCAATAATTTCCTACTTGTAGGAGGGCTAAGATCAATGAGAAGTCACAAAACCCCATTAAATCAGCACCCAGCACACACACCAGAGACCACAAGGACAATCAAGCTTACACACACACACACACACACACACACACACACACACACACACACACACACACACACACACACACACTCTTGTCTTGTTTCAGTGGAGAAGTACATTTTCTGTTTTTTTCATTTGCCCAATCAGATGGGCACGTGCCTTCATGAAGGCATGGAGACTTCTTTCTGCTTACTTTCTTTCTTTTCTGATTGATATAAAAATGATTTATTAGATATAAACACAGAACACGGGGTAGGACTAGATAAGTTCCTTACTTCTTCCTACTCCCTTGAACATAATAACTGTGTTGAATGATGACTGATTTCTCTTTCCTTTTTACTATTTTACTTAACTTACTTTCTGTGAAATGATTACTGTATATGTTTTATGTTCAATAAACAAACGAAACAAAACAAACAAAAACAAAAACAAGGCAATCCTCCACTCGACTCTCGACTGTACCAGACCAGCTTTTCCCAACCTTTATTGAACAATCTCACGGCACAACAGCACCAAACAAAAATGTCATGTATGAATATTGAAATAATAATGGACTCATCTCAATTAACTCATAAATTGTCTGGGAATTTCCAAAAACACCAAGCTCACATACAGTACTTGCAGCAAGCCAGGAGATGTTCCACTGTACTACAAATGAGCCACAGGTGGTTTACCGTAAACACCTTCTGCCATATGAATTAATTCATTGTTCTGCATCTCACTATACAGTATGTGCTGTCATAAATAGATGAAGAAAGAGAAATGTACCTGGATCAGATTTTGAGAAATTGAGAAATTTTCCTATGATGATCTCTCAGGACACATTAGGGACGACGATGTAAAGTGTAGACAAATTCACTCCATATCATTCTATGGAATGGAGGTCATCCCATTGACAATGTGAGGCCATCCATCCATCCATTTTCTGTTCCACTTTATCCTCACAAGGGTCGTGGGGGGTGCTGTAGCCTATCCCAGCCGTCTTCGGGCAGTAGGCGGGGGACACCCTGAACTGGTTGCCAGCCAATGTCAGGGCACACAGAGACGAACAACCATCCGCACTCCCACTCACACCCAGGGACAATTTAGAGTGTTCAAGAAGCCTGCCATGCATGTTTTTGGGAATGTGGGAGGAAACCGGAGTACCCGAAGAAAACCCACGCAGTACCCACATGTAAACTCCACACGCACTAACCACTGGACCACCGGGCCCCGCGCTCAATGTGAGGCCCCCAACTGGCAAATGTAAATTACAATACAGCACATGGGCAAAATATTAAACCACCTGTCCATTGTGCCTCCATCTCCAGCAAATGAAGAACAGTAAGATAAAAAATATGAAATTGGTTCCTGGCGGAGGGCGGCCCGGTGGTCGACTGGTTAGCGCCTCATCCTCACCAGTGCAGATGTGCGAGGTTCAATTCCGGATCCGGTCTTCCTGTGTGGAGTTTGCATGTTTTCTCCGTGCCTGTGTGGGTTCTCTCCGGGTACTCCAATTTCCTCCCACATTACAAAAACATGCATGGCAGGTTAATGGAACACTCTAAATTGTCCCTAAGTGTGGCTGTGAGCGCGGATAATTGTAAGTCCATACAGTATGTGCCCTGGCAACCCAGTTCAGGGTGTTCCCGCCTACTTTCTGAAGACAGCTGGAATAGGCTCCAGCATGCCCCGCAACCCTTGTGACGATAAGCGTGGAGGATTATATGGATAAGGATAAGGATGGATGGATGGATAGAAGTCGGTTCCTGTTGTAGCAGTTAGACTACATCCATAGGAAATGCAATCTTACAAAATGGTACACTGTATAACACTTTTTGCATTATTTTAATTAATTGTGCATAGTTTTTATTTCAATTGGCAGTGAAAAAGACACTGTACATGTACAGTAGAAAAGTGACAAAAGTTAAAACCTCAAAATCCCAAATCAGCCAGTTGATATGTTTCTAAGGATTTCACTAAGTCTTGCCGGAAACATTTAAATAGCTATCCAGAGGACAAACATTACCAAACCTAAACGTAGCTGCATAATGAGCAATAAATATTCAAATAGAAGTAATCAACTCACAATGAAGTCACTAAGTGGCGTGGGATTTTGAGTCAGAGGTAGATTCCATGTCACCCACAATGACACCGATAATAATAAAACATATTTTGGCATTCATTATAATTTTGTAAGGTAAACCAAGGACAAGCACGTTCGTTGATGTGGAAAAATCCATGTGGATTCTCACGCAACTCACATCTTTATTTACACTGTCGTGCTTTCACAACAGCTGCAGTTGTCACAGGTAGTCATTCTGTGGGAGTAGAAGCTACCTATCCAAATACTCATTTTTTTCACCGCCCAACACATAATAGCACACTGCCTGCAAAATTACAAACAACTATTGGTCAATAAAGACAAATTTAATTGAATTAAGCATATTTGTTTCATAACTGCGAATGTCAAATTGAAGAATTCGGTTACATTCAGTCAATCAACTGCACCTGATGTAATATTTGCTGTAAAAGAAAGAAGCGTCGTCGTACTTCAAACAGGATGTCACACATCTGCAGCTGTGTGTTGGCCCCTTTCTGCTTGCTTGTGACTATCTTGGTCAGGAAAAAAACCCACAAGTTACATAATTCATCCTTAGAGGTTGTTGTAACCATGACAACTGAAATGTGCGCAGCAACTTATAGTTGTACCCACTACCATCATGCATTTTACACAAGGTTGGCGTAACCATGGCGACCAGACCCATTAAAGGAGGACAGGAAGAGACAAGTATGCTCAGCAGAGAGGCACAAGTCCACAGAGGAGACACCAAAAAATAAAAAAATAACTTCAAAAGATTTGCTTGACTCTACTCTTACGTACATGTGAACTTCTGCTGACCTGAGGACGAGCAACACAGCTCCCCTTTTGTAATGTTTGAACTGATTCATAAATGCATAAGATCCATGATTCAATAATAGATATCTTGTTTACAATCGGACAATGAAGTTTTGGTACTTGTGGAACCGTCTGGATCATCATTACAAGTACTGTATGCAAAATGACAAGAAAAAGTAACTCAACTAATACCACACAAACAATTCTGTTATGTATGGTATACACTTTCATGTTATTATAGGCTACACCAGGGGTGCCCATTACGTCGATCGCAATTGACCGGTAGATCGCAGACTGGTCCCAAGTCGATCGTGAGAAGTGTAGAGGAGAAAAAAAAACAACCATTTGTGTGTCTTTGTGCATGTTAGTAATATATTTTTGTGTTAATGTACACTGCACCCTAATCGTCCCGTCAGTCTCATTTTCAGAAAAAGTATTAAAAAAATTAAATTAAATTAAGCAGGTAAATCTTTAACCTACGGTGGCGCGTGACCTGCATCACCGGAAGTTGTTGGCGCTCAGCAGTCTGCAATTGCAGCTTGTGATCAGAGCTGTTGCGCTATATCTTTTATCGTTATCATTATTGTCATTCAGAGTTTGTTTCATATACAATTCACCGAGGGCACGGGCAAAGAACAGGAATCTAGAGGGCCGAGGGAAGCATTTTAAAATGGTACGTGTGAGCTACGATAGTTAACAGGCTGCTAAAGTGCGTCGCATGCCTCCGCGTCAGGCTGTTGCTCATCATGGCGTGCATGTGTATGTGCGTGCGCGTGAGCGGTAATGGGTCGATTGCAGGAGGTTGGTTGATCGAAAAGTCGATCTTCGGGCCAAAAAGTCTGGGCACCATTGGTGGAAAAAAGCATGTGAGACTCTCGGAGAATAATTTCTCCAAGGGCTAATCGGGACTCAACTAACTCAAGTCCAATCAATATTATGAGATGGGAAGTGTTGGTAAAAGCTGTCCTGCTCTCGATTGATTTCACACTTGTTTTCACTTTTGAAGATCTGCCCCAAAAGAGCTCTCCAAATACCTGCCGATCTGAAACGGTCTCGTAAAGAGGAATGGCTCTCGCCACATTTCTTTCCTTATTGTTGTGCAGCTCTGGTCTGCAACTTAAGGGTACATGTGCTTGAGAGCAGAGCTGCCAAAGAAGCTCAACCACTTACTCAACACAAAGGTTCACATACCTTTTTACATGTATGCAGTAAAAACATGAAAACATGTAATTGCATGTATGGTAATTAATTAAGAAAACAGTTTTTGTCGATTGAGTGACTTAGATGAAGACCACATTTTAACAATAATAATTATGACAAAAAGTTCCATGTCCCCCTTTTTCGAATTTGAGCATTCTGACCCTCTGAAAGTCTCCGCATGCCGCTGCTCCATATAATCTATCAAAAACAGAATATGGAACAGCTGTGACAAGAACGAAAGGCTGCATAACCTCTGTGTGTGGATGCAATGTTGCAAAATGCTCAAGCAATCGTTTTTGTAAACATACTCTAAATTCAAGCATGGTAACCGTCCACGGAGGAGTATCGGTTTCCTTTTTGAGAATGCAGCAATAGGGCAAATTCATCACTCTGGCAAAAGTGACAGTCATCTACGCTGACATGGGGAGTTGTGCTGTGAAAGCAACCCATCAAAAGCATCACCATCCTCAGCAAAGGGTAGAGTATGAATAAGAAGATAGATAAACATAATAAGAAAAAGAATGAAGGACACAGGCGAGCTGGCAAAAGAATAACAAAAGTAGAATAAGAGGCCGGACCTACAGAAACTCTAAATACGACAGATTTAGTCAAGCTTGTTTGCTTTGTTAATATGCAAGTACTGTACCACCTTCATGTTTAAATGACAGTAAATTACTACTTATCATTTAGGACGAGATAATAAAATGTGCATTTTGCATTGTGATGTTATAATTGTCTTTGTGTAGATAAATGTTAAACATATTTTAAGAAAGAGTTTGGAGGTGGTCCAAGTCACTTAACTTTATACATAATACCCTCTCAAGTAAGAAAAAGGTCACTCCTGTGGAAAGCTTCATAAAATCATTCATTTTTTTTTTTTACAAATATATCCCTAATCAGGTTCAGGTTCACAGAGATGCTGGAGCCTATCCCAGATGACTTTTAAACCATGGACCGATCTCCTGTCAGTCACACGATTGGCTCACATTCACAGCTTTAGACAATTTTGAACACTTAACACTTTTTGCACTGTTTGAAAACTCACACGTGCCACATGCATACTCACTGAAAGGTCACTGCATGGTTGTGCTTTCCTGCAAAATATTTGATGCCTGAATTTCCAAAGGGTTTGGTTGTGTTACTTCCCAAACAACCACTGAAAGAATATGATGCAATTTTCATATAAAGGATTGTGAAACCTACCTGCAAAATAAAAATATTGCATGCGAAGAATGAATTGAAAACATTCATTCTTGTACTCCTTTAATGCTCAATAGCTTTGAATGCCAATTAATATTTTTAATGAAATCTCATAAAAGAACAAAAATCTCAGCCACAGCCAAGAACAGAATAGGAAGCGGATGGTAAAGAGGATGGACATGAGGGAGCAAGGTTCCAGGAAGTCCCTTGCTGCAAAGTGGGTCTCCATAAGCATACAAAGGTCATGTTGATCATCTATCTACTCGCCCTGTGAGAATATGAACACAATAACAACCCCATGTCTTATGATGGATGAGGCCGATGCTCCCATGTCAGCTCACGCGGTCACTGCCGCCTCAATAAGCAAGCTAATACAACTAATGGGGTCTTCTATAGCAGGGGTCCCCAACCCCCGGGCCACGGACTGGTACCGGTCTGTGGATCATTTGGTACCGGGCCGCACAGAAAGAAGAAATAACTTACATTACTTCCGTTTTATTCATTTCGGAATCTGAAAGATGTTTTATTTCAAAAATTTACCGGATTCTCCGTTACATCCGTCGACAGTATGTCACTCTTGACGCAGGCCAAGGTGCGCTTCTTGGTCACGCGATAGGTTACTGCTGAAATGAAACCCGGGAGCTAGCAAAATGAGTCAAAAACAAACGTCTTTGGAAAGTTTCTTTGGGAAGGGGAAAAGGCCCAGCCAGGAGACAGAAGAGGAGCCTACGACTTCCAAGAAAAAGAAAGCTACATTTAATTGACAATATCTGGAGTCCTACTTAAAATACTGATTTATCTCAAAGGGAGATTCCCACGCATCAAGCCCACTCTGCATAATATGCGGCGATGGTGAGTCGTATTTTTCACGCACTTTGTATCTTATTTTGAAGGCAGGTTTAAACGTTACCACCCCGACCAGAGAGTGTTGCGGCCAGAGAGGACCTTCCTTTTGTCATGATTCATGTTTATTATTATATTTCAAAAATACCATAGTTTTCATGCAGGTCATATTATATTATTTTGTTGTATTTATCTGCCACACCTTCAAGGCCGGTCCCTGAAAATATTGTCTGATATTAAACCGGTCTGTGGGGCAAAAAAGGTTGGGGACCACTGTTCTATAGCGTCTGACTGTCTCTTTGAAGAGCTCTGGTTGTTTATATTTGTTAGGCTATATTTTATAAGCTTTTGCATTAGGATGGAAATCAAACCTTTTAACCAATTAAAGAAGAGTGCGTCTTTCCAACACTCTCATTGTTACACCTTGGTTGGATCCTTTGATTATTTCGCACTCATAGTCACAAATGGTGTAATGATGGAGGGCATTCAAAATTAGTTGGAAGATTCTTTTTTAAAAGATGCCTGTCCATATTTATTGCTGACCTACATCACTATTTTCTTTCGACAATCATCTCTCCTCTCATGCCACTGGCGAGCCTTGAGCAGCGTTACGAGGCTTGACTTACTGTGATTGCTGGCTCAGATTTGGATATGCCCGCTGATGAAGGGGAGGAAACAACCTCCTGCTTGATTGATAATACACAATTGCAACTCCGCTGGGACTGGAGAACATGATTTCCACTATGCTACCAACCAGTCACTTCTACATCAGCTCTTTTTATGGCATTGAAGACATGGTCCTTGATTGTATCCCATCCCTCCATCCATCCATTTTCTTAATCCGCTTATCCTCACAAGGGCCACGGGGCATGCTGAAGCCTATCCCAGCCGTCTTCGGGCAGTCGGCGGGGGACACACTGAACCGGTTGCCAGCTAATCACAGGGCACACATAGACAACGACCGTTCGCACTCACATTCACACCGAGGGACAATTTAGAGTGTTCATTCAGGCTGCCATGCAAGTTTTTGGAATGTGGGAGGAAAGCGGAGTACCCGGAGAAAACCCACACAGTCAGGAAGAACATGCACACTTCACACATGAAGGCCGGAGCCGGAATCAAACCTTGCATCTCTGCGCTGTGAGGCAGTTTTGTTCTCATGAAAAGACTAGTGGATAGATGTTTTTTCTCAACTGTTCGACCATGTCCTTATTAAGTATTTCTTTCTTACTGGGGGTTATAGAACACCAAATCAGACTTGTGTGGAATGTTAAGAATTGAATGTATAAATATATTGTCGTAAATAAAAATCAGTAACGTGAGAATCTTGTTATTAGTTTATTATTTGACAGTGTCCCACAATATGTATTGGGACAGTGTACAATACACACCAGTCCATGCAAACATGCTTGTTTGAAACGGCATCTATTTGATTGTCACGTTTGACTGCTTTTACAAATACCGAGTTGAGCTTGGACGCTGTCCAGGGCCAGTGCACTCTTTGAAACGTACTCATATTTATTTCCCAGTTGCGCTCTCTGTGTGGTGGAGGTCTGAGCTCATTAAGATTCAGCTTCGACGTGCAACAACAGCTTTCTGTGCTGATAATAAAATGAAAGTCAAACGGTGTCTGAGCTCCCATCATGTTGTTTCCATAGTCATTTTTAACCATATTGAGCTATTTGGTTGCACAGACACTTGAAAGAATACCTGATAGTTTCAAAAAGATTAGTTGTGAAAGAAGGGGTGAGAAAAGATCAGATTAGATCATTGAACTCAGCTGCCACAATACCGTTTATATTTTTTCAATCATTTTCAGGTGCAGCACATGCACAGGAAAAAGAAGGTTTAAATAAAGAGTAATGGAAGAATGTCAACATCTTTGGAATTGGTCACTCACAAAGGCTCGCCTCAAAGGGGCTGTGACCATACAAAGGGATGTTGCCACAGATGCAGCCATGGTCCACACGGTTGTACTTATTTATTATTGGATCTTTTTTTTTTGTGTGTAGATCATTAATGTATTAATACAGTGAAACTCCTCTACAACGAAATCATGTTTGCAGCAAGAAATTTTTCACAACAGGGGGTTTTTCACTGTAGCAAATTTGATCTCAGATGTAAGCACACACACACCCACACACACAAACGTATGTGTACACGCACACACAAACGTTTGTGTACTCTATTTTTATTCCAATAGTACATAAGTATGAGCACACACTTATTTGACACTTCATATTGTCAGTGTAGAAAGAAAAAAAGGGAAAGAAATTGCGAAATTTACGATCAGCATTCACTTTCACTTACATCAATTTCTTGGAAAATGTATTTTATTTTGCTTGCTCCGTCTTTCATTTTGATCACTTTTACCCTCTCTTCCAGCATCAGAGCTCTTCTTGTCTTAGCTGCTTGACATCAAAAGGTCCGTTTTGTAGCCATTTTAGCAATGCAACGTCCATCCTCGTCTGAATCTAACAATAACAAATACTTCCTGGCATGCAATGAACTTTTAAGCCAGCCACGGGGCGCTTCGTAGTCCTCGATGGCCATAGTTAGCTCTCGAAGACTAAAAACCTTA
>NW_017805139.1:986500-1027324 GCF_001891065.2 Hippocampus comes
GATCTAGCTTCAGTATCTACACACATAGACAGTGAGGTCTATGTGGCCTCTTGGCCAATCGGAGGCCAGGATGATGCTCGGTAAGCCAATAGCAGAGCAGCTATGAGTATGTTGAGCCCAGGAAACTCGCAGCTGTGACCGAAATAAACATCGTTCACTATGTAAACCAGTGTGGTGGTTGCTGTTGCCTTTTTTCGAACGAAGCAGTAGAGGTCGCTGTTGGATAAGACTTGGTTGTAGTGAATGTCTTCGCGAGGCTGGAGCAGACAAAATGATTTCGTATAACGCAACAGGGGGGTTTTCGTCGTATGGGGGGTAGGAGAATGGGAATTGTGTTAATGCATGAAGATTTTTTCACATAAGGGGGTATTTTCGCCCATGCAGGTTTCGTTCTAGAGGAGTTTCACTGTACAACAAAGAAATTGCGCATGTGGCATTGGTATTCACAGCTACACATGAATAGGGTCCCGAGTATCACGAGCGTGGTGGTGGAGGACCCCAAAAAGCAGGCAAGAGGCCAGGAGGAGCAGGGTGGAACTGACCAAGATGTATTCAACAAAAATACACAAACAGGAGTACACTTGAAAATTACTAACAACCGATGCTCACACAAAGTCCTGGAAATCACAAGGGGCCAAAGTAACAAAAGAAACCTGTGACAAAACGTGACAGGAACAGAGCACACAGACACTCACATACTCTCAACTCACAATAACCCAACAAAGACTGGCTGAACTCAGGGAACTAAATACAAGCAAAGCGATGAGACAACGACAAACACCTGGACAAGTCACGAAGGGTTGAGGGAGCTGATTGTTTAAACACAAGGGACACTGATGACAAGAACAGGTGGCGACAAAAAGGGCACACGAGGAAACAAAACCAAACGTGACCTAAACAGAAACAAAACACCGAGTTCATTAAGTGCTATGCCAATATAGTGGACTTGAGCTCCGGTTCCAATGGGCAAGATGGTCAAGATTGATAGTTATATTCAAACTATTTTATTTTATAGGTGTAAAAGTACCACATCAGCATCAGAAATGTAGTTGGATCACATTGAAATGCACTGCAACAAGGAGGTCAATTAAAAAAAAAAACATTCGGCAGGAGTCAGACGGATCTCATCTCCACAACTGTTGCTTTTCATGAAAACAACAAAAAGGCTTGTTGAGCCATTAATGTTACATCGACAATGAGAGCAAGCCAACACTTGAGATTAGTCGATAGTTTATAAAAATAACAGACCCACGTGGGACTGACCAGTAGTGTGGATTTCGGAAAAAATATTTGGTCAAAGCTGATATTTGGTCAAATGAGGTTTCTACCTGACAGACATTATGAGATATTTAAATTTGATATCAAAAGATGAATATGTGTTAATAGACAAAAGTTGATCTTTTATTTTCAGATGTTTAATTCTATATCTGATATACAGATCGTCTTACGCTGTATTAGGACAGAACACTGAATTTTGGCAGAGAACTTTTAAGACTTGTGTCTGTCCTTTTGGACACATTACAGCCTTGAGAGGTAGCCCTGAAGATTTGGTCTTAACGTCTTCTGTGTTCGATTGTGACACATTCACTTCTGTCCCTTGGAGGTTATGATGATCCCACTAATGACTGTTTAGGATTTTTTTTTGTTTTTTTTTTTTGTTACAGCTCTTACGTGTCTGTCATAGCAGTAGCAGTCAGATGGTTCCCTTCATTAACAGGACATTCCATGTGGTTGTATTGACTCTGACCAAGGTTTGTGATATGGCCAAGTTGAGTTTTGCCATCTTCTCTTAGATTACTTTTCCTGATTGATATGTTGATTTTTTTTTTGTTTTTTAAGGTGGTTAACACCTTGAACCTGTTGAAATGGAGCAAAAGCAAAAAAAAAAAAATTAGCAGAGACATTCAGCACTTTATAGTCTGTGTAATGCAGTATGCAGAAGGACACAGATGTCAGTCACATGTTCCCATACTTTTGCTCACATCAAAAATGGTTGGGTATCACATCCAGACGTAAATACCCAGAAATAAAATCTGAAATGTTAATTTCTTGTTTCATATCGTTTTTTTTATATCAAACCCAGAGGTTTACAGTCTACTCTAAAAAGTACAGGAGTTGGCCTCAACTTTATGGTTATATTTTTTTAATGTGGATGACTACATTATTACACGTCAGCACCAAACCTTCCCAATAAAGAGTGTGGATCTGTGCTTTGCTCTGACAGTTACGGTTGTAGAACTCCCAAAGTAGTGGTCAGTATACGTTTTTGTCCTTGCTACAGAACAGTGGACGAGTTCTACACCTTCACCACAGTTCTGAAGAGAGCAGGGAGTTTCCCGTACCAGTCCACTTGTACTTTGTCAATTTGGAGAAAGCGACTGACTGTGTCCTTCTAAGAGTCCTGTAGGGAGTGCTCAGGGAGTGTTATATCGGACCTGTAATACAGGCTGCTTGGTCCCAGTCGGACCAGTGTCAGAATTTGGTCCGCATTGCTAGCAGTTAGTCGGATTCTAGGTTTTCTCTGGGTACTCCGGTTCCCTCCCACATTCCAAAAACATGCGTGGCAGGTTGATTGAACACTCCAAACTGTCCCTAGGTGTGAGCGCGTATGGTTGTTCATCTCTGTGTGCCCTGTGATTGGCAGGCAACCGGTTCAGGGTGTCCCCCGCCTACTTCCCGAAGACAGCTGGGATAGGCTCCAGCAGCATGCCCCGTGACCCTTGTGAGGATAAATCGGTTCAGGAAATGGATGGATGGATGGATACTTAAGCATTTGTGTAGTTAATTTGTTGGCTATAACAAGGTTAGGTATTAGTTTCTCTATTAGCCAGTCGGTTTAATATATATTTAGTAAGTACTCTGGTCAAACACAAAACGTCCAGCTGTGTTATAAATATTTTTGCTGAGCGCTGCATTTGATTTCATAAATAAATAAAAAAGACCTGAGAGCATATTTCTTTGGAAAACATGAAATGATGCTCTTTGTTTTCTGTCACAGTGACTTAACTAACTGAGACTGTGTAGTCTTAATCGGGATCCCTTGTTTTCAGGCTACAGGCCACCACTAAAACTGCCAGCAGTAAGCTACTGTAGCAGCCAGTAACAAGAAGCTGAGCTCATGCAGGGACCAAGAGATGAGAAAGAGGGCAGTGATGAAGATGGAGAGCAGTTATTACTTGTGGAAAGACATTAGACGACTTGGCCCACACAACCCCTTCAGCTCGCGCTTTCTTGGCGGCCTGTGATTAGAGTTTGCTCCCTGACAGACCTTGAGTCAATGAAAGGGAAAGACAATGAGGAGGGAACAAGAAAGGATTTGGTGCTCCCCCTCCCATGACCTTTGGCCGTTTGAAGATATAAAAACAGGCATTAACCTACAGTTCGATACGGCTGAGATATATTTTAACGGGAATAGATCGAACATTTACAGCTGTTTGAGAAACATACCGTCATGCACTACTGAAGGGCTGAGAGAAATCTGCAATAAATCCACTCAAAAAGTCCACTCAAAGTAACAAAAAAAACCCAACAACAACAACAACAACGACTCTACACCCGCAATTTATGTTAAAAAACAAGCGTATTTCATTTAGTCTTTTTTTTTTTTTTGGTCACAGAATTTGTCTTGCATATTTAGGAAACCTACAAATATTCACCCTATTTCTTTTCGTACACAGGTCACAGTTATAATGGAGCTGGGCATCGGTATTCTTGTCAGCTATGATACAAGTGGGTATTCAACTGTTCCTGTTGACTGACTTCCTGATGTACTGCATGCTGTACATTCGGGAGCAATATTTTGCTCTCGTAGAGGGACCACACACACACACACACACACACACACACACACACACACACACACACACACACACACACACACACACACACACACATCGGATTAAAATGTGTCTGCTACGATTCCCTTTGACATAGTCATCCCCTGGTTTGAGTCACATGTCCATGACTTGCAATAGTACTAGAAAGGAAACTTAAAACAAAAAACCACGTTTCAGTTCAGAGGTAAACTCATAAACCTTCTTTATGAAATCATATAAAAATCCAAAATGCTTTTCAACGGCATGGACCATAAGTGTTTATAGTTTGCTTGCGTTCACAAGAGCCGAGGCAACTTCTGGTCTTGGGCAAAATTACCATTCTTACTTCTTACTGATTTTCTGAAAGGCCAAAATGAATTGTTAAATTTCATTCCTATGATCCCAAACTGGCAATGAGCTCTTGTGGTGCTTTTGGAAAATCTCCTGTGGGATGAATCTTAAGAAAACTCAATACAAGTCAATTTTCTTGTTCAAGAATATCACAATTGAGGGGACTGATTTTCAAACCCAGAAGTTTCACGGCTCAGACTGGCCCACTTTAGTTCACGTTATAATGAAGACACCCAATATTACACTTATGATTGTATCATTATGAAATAGATTGCCATCCCCTCCAGCGATATTCAAATTGCATTTGATCAAAAATCCAATTTACAACAGAGTCTGCTGACAAGATCGCGATCAGTGTTTACTTGAAGTATGAGTACATAAATAGTTAAAATGGGCAAAGGGAAAAAAAAATGTGCAAGGTACAATGAACCTGTATCTTAACCTCTTGTCATTGATACAACAGAACAATAAAAGCTTTGCCGTCAACTGGTCAAGATTTAACATTGAGTAAAGTACATTTATGTATATAGATGTTATTGGGGACAGTTTTGTTTGGTGGTTTATTTACAGAATTGCTGCTCTACTCTTGCTCTTGTGCAGAGGGAAGCTCGTGGAGTCACTTCATCAAAGGGTGATTGAACCAGGATAATAATTAAAAAATGAGAAGTGGCACTAATGAGGCAAGCCAAATAATGACTGAGTCAAAACCTAACAGATTAAAGCAATGTCAAATAAATGCATAATGGTCTTTGTCTGATGACATGAAAGACCAATTTGTGGAAGGTACCTCTGATAGTTTCAGCACAAGATGAGCTAGCTCCCTGGGCTGAGTGAATATCAATTACGGCATGACCTCATTCAGTCTTTTATGACACACGGCCACCTGAACCACTCTTTAGGCCCACTGGATGACTTTCTAATTACGTTCCATTTACCTCTTCTCTGGTGTGGTTTCATTCTCTTTGCTTGCTGGCGCTTCCTGTAGGTCAGGGAGGTTAGCGAAGTCATCTTGTTCAGCCAGTCCAATTGCTAGGGACAGAACAACCATCTTCCCCTCACTGGACACAGACGCCACATAAACCAACATAAAAAAAAAAACCACACCCAAAGATCATTTTAGGGTACAGAAACAGAGTGACAGAATGTTGTGAGACTCATTGTAATGTTTGCATTTTAGAGCACCTTCATCTCTGCGTACTGTGGAAAAAGTGACTGGAGGGAGCGTGAAGCAGTTTTGTTCCGAAGAAGAACACTGTCTTTATGAAGTAATTAACGTTAAAACTACAGTAATATCTTTTATTGCTATACATGCATATGCATTTTCTTCCTAATAAAATACATATTTTGCTTTCCTGTGAAGATTGAATATTTAGTATAAGCGTTGTTTACCTAGAATTACTTTTAAAATGTGTGTTGATGGAGTCGACCAACTGTTCGAACTGTGGACTGCTATTGCATCTTAGGCGGATTGGACGACATTTCATAATTTCTTTTTATTTTTTGCCTATGTGAAGCCAAGCTATCGGGCAAGAAGGCCCTGTAAAATTGCATTCTTAAATTAACAACCACGCTCAAGGCATAATTTGTCGAAGATCGCAGTGGCCGGGTCAAAGGCGAAAATGGCTCAATATTTTGTGGACTGATGAAAGCAAGTTTGTTCTTTTTAGGCTGCAAGTCAGTAGATAGTTCGTCAGACGAGCCCCAACCTCTGCAAAATCACAGAGTCACTTGGAAGACACTGGAGCATGGTTGTGCAATGATGTGGGGACCCGTTTAAGACCATGGTGTTATATATACTGTATATCACGAGTGCAGGACATAATCTTCAAACTTCAAAAATCCTCACTGTAACCCCCAAAACAGCATATTTCTTCAACCATTAACACTGCATCGTCAAAGAGAGCAAGCCAGTTTCAACACTTAATATTGGTGAATAATTTGTAAAATCAACACCCACACATGCGGACTGATCAATAGTAAAGATTTGTGGAAAAAAAACTATCAAATTGTGAAATTGGAGCTTTAGGCCTCATGGGTTGAAAAGGATTTGCAAATCATTGTATTCTGTTTTGATTTTACACAACATTCCTACTGCAGTGGAATTGGGGTTTGTATATCCAAGTGTGTGTGTGTGTGTGTGTGTGTGTGTGTGTGTGTTTGTGTGTGTGCGTGCGTGCGGATTGAGATGTTTTTTTTTTTTTTGGAAGGAATGTGATTTGTTAATTCTGAACACAGACACATCCCAGTCACAAGAATTTGTGAGCAGGCATGCAATATTATTTTGGTTGTTTTTACTTGCCCACCCACTGATTCTATTTACACTACGTGGCAGTACATGATTGTATCTTTAAAAAAAAGCTTGGAGTATTTTTATAGCCATGTTTACCAATTTGGAGGAGACACAAAGGCTTTCTCCCGCTATACACAAAACTATCACCATGTTGTAAACACCTTTGAAAAGATTGAGCTGACCTTTTCCCCAGTCAAACATAATGCCACACACTGTCAGATCATTTTCTTAACCACTTTGATGATACACAAGCTTTGTTTTTTAGGCTGGTATTTCTTTTATGTTATGTTGTCAGCAACTTTTCACTGTGTTGTAAATTACAAGACCAGTTTACTTAAAGTACAGTCTTTGTTTGTATTTGTACATTTTCCACCGATCATGCTTCTCCATGCATCATCACAGAGAAAACAGTATCTTAGTATCAATTTTTTCATTAGATTAGATTTTTTGGTTATTTCACATTCATTCATCCGTTATCAACATGACTTAGTCTGTTCTGGGTCGTGGCAGTGGATGGAATGTAATCCATATGATTGAAGAGCTGTTACACGAGTTTCTTTTGAATAAGAACAGATGAAAAACTGTCATTTGTTTTCTTTTTTTTTTCTTTTTCACAAGAGCATTTTAGAGGGCAAAACCGAACATTGGTATCTGTGTAAATGCTAAGGCGCATCTTTTCTAAAACAGGACTCGCCTGTGAGCGAGCACGTCACATTCAGTCATGGATATCGAAACACACGACTGTTGTGTGTGCAATGATCAAGATAATGAGCTTGATAAAGCTCCTCCAGCAAACTGTACTATCGGCCCATTTTCAGTTTGTAAACAAAGACGACATTATCAGGATGTACGCACATTGTTGAAGCAGAAAGAACAGCGGGGTTCGTTAATATGTACACAAGCTGACTAACAGTAAAAGATGGCGCAAATTACTTTAAAACACTAATGTTGCCAGATAGAAAGCAACTTTCCGATGTTTATGGGATTACAGAGTGGGAGCAAGATGTTACAAAGTGGTCCCAAGTGCAGTGGGGAGATATTCATCTTTATTTAGTGGAGAAACCTCGGGTTTACACTTAGAGAGACAACTGCGAGCCAACAGAAAGGAGATTTTTCTCCTCACAGCTAACTATTTGCATGGCAGGGCGAGTAATGTAGCCAGCTCGTCCGCTAGTTCATTTTGTTGCTTGTTACATCATATAAAAGGGAACTGAGAATCGTGTTACCTGTTGTGACAACGATCTCAATGGGACCACATTGTAGGGCTACTTTTCCTGAAGTGTTCTGGGATGGAAAAATGTTACTGCTTGCTCCGATTTGTACACTTGTATTCACAACTGCTAGGCATGTTGATATTTTTGGAAACACTGCCAGACCCAGAGGTTTTGGTGCTCCTTAATGTTGCCAGTGGTGTCATCTTTTTGGGACATTAGTCCAAAACTGACGACATGAACATCTCTGTACTTGCACATTGGGGCCATTACCTGGGGATCAGGATCCAAGGACGTTTGCTTTTGTCAGGTTTCAACAATCCTTCGAAAATGTCCAAGACAAATATCAGCATAGTGAGCGATCGCCCGACTGGTGAACTCTTTTTCTGGGTGATTCACATTTACATAAAACTATCGGAACACCTCATGGTCCGAGGGGCGAATGATGAAGACACCGCATGGCGCATAGAAACATACAGTGTCTATCTATACCGGTGGTTCTTAAACTGGGTTCGGTCGAACCCCAGGGGTTCGGTGAATCGGTATCAGGGATTCGACAGAGCCTCTATCATGGACGTTAAGACACAGCCGACTCAACATGTCAATTAGTTATGTTAACATGCCCATTTGGCCATCACTGGCTGGCGATGATCACATTACAATGCTTGTCCAATCAGTGTTGCAGGAAATTTAGTTCGCTCAGTAGTCAACGTGTGACTGTCGTTATAGTACGTCATACAATAACAATTTTAAAAAACGTATACTTATGCTTGAAATTGTATTGACTTTTTTTCTGTTTTTAATCAATGCGTTATGTCTTGAATTTGTAAAAATTCATATTTTTGTGTTTCACTAACGAAGGGTTCGGTGAATGTGCATGTGAACTGGTTGGGTTCAGTACCTCCAACAAGAATAAGAACCACTGATCTACACACATTGACACATACGGTAGAAGTCCCTCTTAGCCAGTGGGATGCCAGGTTGAAGCTTGGTAATAGCCAGAGCAGCTATAAGTATGTTGCATTCAGGAAACTCGGTGCTGCGAGTCCCAAGCCACACTGTATTTTTACCTTTCGTCTCTTGAAATTTATTTCATAACAAGAGGCAATATTTTCCTGTTGAGATGTTTCGCAACTTCAAAATTTCGTATGAAGAGATGTCCGTAAGTAGAGGTACCACTTCCTGAAAATGGTTGGTGTGTGATCATAGGTGGAAGAACCAGGGGGCACTGAGGGCACACCTTCCACCGCAGCCCCACTGAAGATTTAAGAGTGGAGTGACAGAAAATAAGAAAAGAGAGGACAGAGGGACAAAAAACCTGGTGAAGACAGGACACCAGTTCTAGGGCCAATGAACAAAAGCATTTAAGGAATACTACAACGTCACATTGGAGTCAATGGACAGGAGTGAGGCAGTGCATTTATGCTGCCACCTACGAATGAACAGTGTCACCCTACAACAGCATGATTAATGTGGTAGAAGCAAGTATTTGGATGCCTGGTCATAAATGAAAGAAAAGAAGAGAAACAATGCTTCAAATGCTGTAAATGTAATTTTTACTATTTGGCAGAAAACTGGAATGATGCAGCACATTATTCATTCATTAACATGTTAAATCGTCATCATTTATTTGAGTTCTGAAAACTAGTTTTAGTGGTTGAATGTTATACTTGATTAATTTCTGATTCCTCAGAGAAGCTCAGTGAGCCAGATCACATTTGAGTATGAATAGATACATGAATAGATTGTCCAGGTATTCAGTTTGAAGATCCTCATTCCTGCGAAAAATGGTGAAACGTCGAGAGCTCACTGAAATTCAAAGTATGCCTCAAGTAGGGTTGTCATTATAATATGAAAATTCTGCACATACCTTAGCGTGTGGACCGAACAGAATAAACGTCTATGGAACAGACTAAGAATAATAAACCTTCTTGAACATTTTCTTTGCACCTGACTTACGCTATGCACATTTATAGACTTTCCTGTGTGCATACCAGCACAATAATGTAAGAACAGAATTGGGCCTTCCATTAACTATTCCAAAGGTTGAATAGAATATCATATTTATGTTTCGGTTGTGCTATTGTGAGGTTGTTTTTTGTTTTTGTTTTTATTTTGCATCATTTTGCATTTCCCCAGTCCATTTACACTATTCAAATTCCTTGCTAAACAGGAGGCATTTGTTTGAAATATTGACAACGAGAAAACACATTAGCACTTGCGACACAGTGGCCCACTGGGGAGTTGTAAACAGTACCAGCACGCGGCTATCAATAAGGGAAATGGATCTGTACAGATCACCACAAATGGCACGTGCACTCCAACCGGAGGTGCGGCAATCATTAACACAAAATCAATTCTATTGATTAAAAAAGAAATTGTGAGGCTCATTGTTGCATGGCAAACCTGGAGTCACTTGGTTATTCTGCCACATTTGGTTAGTCACACAGTCCTGACCACGGTGGAACTTCCCAAAACCACGGTGCGTCTGCTCCGCAGGCTAACTGATGTGTTAGACCAAACGAGATCCAGGGACAAAGGGACGGACCACCTCCATATGCACTGAATATGTGGCCAGCATTACTTGAACAATGATTTACACAGGCAGGGAGGTCACTGGCCTCAAGACACTGCTCATATAAGATGTTCAGGAGGTACAGCAGCACAGAGCCCATGCGCGTGTTTATGCTTCTATTCATGGTTAGTGGAGGAATGGCATTTTTGTAATGCTGCTTCGTGGAGCGTATCCGCCGTAATCTGTCAGTGTGAGGGAATGGAGTGTCTCGGTGCTCAGTATTCTGAACTATCAGAAGCTTGAAAACGTGTACAATAACAATGGTATTATATTTCTTGACTCTCGAGGTCTGGAGTTCAGGGTACTGTCACAACAGCACTTACAAGAATGACTTGACGTCCAGGCCTCTGTTGCGGATCTGTTCCATCATGTGGTCCCAGCTGCCTGGATTTGACCTGGAGCGGCCCGCCCCACCCCCTCTGTACCGGGAGGCTCCAGCCGTACTACCCCGGACCCCTCGAGGGCCACCACGGTGGCCCCCAGCACCTGGGCCTGTGTGCAGTTGGCCCAGGCTCTGTGAGGTGACTGGGGGGTCGTTCGGACCCGGAGGGGGCTGGTGGGTGAGGGGCTGTTGGAGGCTTTGTTGTCGGACTAGAGGTCGGGGGCGCGCCACAGCTGAGGATGGGATGTGCTCCAGTGTGGAGGTAGTTGAGAGGGAGGCGTCTCCAAAACTGAGCGGAAACACAAGAGACATATGATCAATAAAACAAGGTTGATTGAATTTGTGATGGTGCCAAAAAACAAAAGAAAACATGTGGCATAAAAATTTAAAAAGCAATGGTGAGAAAAAGAACATGTGACTGTTACTGTAGGAGTAATAGGTCACAGCTCAGCTCACATCTGTGTGAAATGATAACACTGCGACATTGTGTAGAAACTTCAAGGCTGTGCACGAATTGGTGGTGATTCAAATTGAGATGCAAATTGGCCATTAAAAAAAAAAAAAAAGAAAAAAAAAAGCCAAATCAGAATTTTCAGATTGCGGTGAAAATTAATCAAAGCATATTGTTGTGTGTACTGATGCCACAGGAATAAGTGAATGGCTATGCAAGTGACACATGGAGGTATGTGGTGTTTGCTTGTGTACAGCAATGAGTATTTACTTTGGGTCACAGATGAGCATTTCTGGTGACACTCTTCCATATATAGTCAATGCGATCCGTTTGAAGCAATCCGGTGTATATTCACCCCCGTGAACAAGCGCAAGCTAGACACGCGGTGTGTGCTTCCACCAGTCATCAGTTAAACGGGAATCCGTCAGTGATGGACTGATGGACCTTCCGTCAGTACAGATGGAATGCCCATCTCTGCTCACAACCATTCACACGCACACGTTTTGACAGTTTAGAGTGTTAACGTCATGATCCGATTTCTCTGCCTGTATATTTCTGCTGTAAGGGCAAACAGGTGGGTTCATTAGCACGACAGAGGCAGAAGGAAGATGGCGGATGATTGCATTACTTGCCATCATTTGCCATTCTACAAAGTAGTAAATTCACATGGCTGTTCAAAGTTCAGACTTTGGGGACTTTATTAAGCCGCCTTTTGTTTCCCCGTCTTCATGAAAGTAAGCACTTCTGGTGTTTAGCTCTGTTAGGTTTCTAGTTTAGTGTAACCTAGATTCTCTTTGCGTATTTCTTCAATGGTGACTTCCTTCCACTGTGACTCTCCATCTCTCTGAGTTAAAAGTATACTGCCGCATGCCATCCATGCATTATCTCAGAGTGGTGCCAAAAGAAACTTAAATAACTAAACGGAGTGTTCAATGCACATCTAACGTTTTTAATCTTTCTCTAATGAGACTTGACCTGTGCTCTCTGATTCTGTCTTTCCCTGCCACTTTGTTCCCAACTTGACATTTTCAGTCCTTCCCTCCTTCAGACTGCTTGTGCTCAGCTCGCACTCTGTGAATTCATATTTTCTTCATTATTCAGCCTCTCCCCAGTCTCACTCTATTTCTCTTCCATCCAGAGTCACCATTCTTTAAATTCCAACCAGTTGATTACGCTTAAAATCATGGAAACGTACTTCTGCCGCTATCCTCTCCTCAATCACCGTTGTCTGCTGTTTATAAGCTTGTAACTCGTAAAGCGGTGTAAACAACCCTGTCTTGAGCTAATGCTGTGCAGGATTTACCGCTTGAACTGTGTTTTTCAGTGCTTTGCAAGAATTAACTCTGCTTGAACTCTGTTGGAAAGGCAGGAGATGAACACACAGAGGAGAAAAGCATTGCTGGATCAACTCAGAGTGGACAACAACTTAATATACGATGCCTGCATTCATGTAATGATGCGGGCTCTACATAGGCACCCAAACTTTTTGATTGCATTGAATGTGAGTGCAGACCTTGATGACAACATTATGTTTGACGTGAATAATGTCAATTTACAATTGCGGGGTTTCTATTGGTGCGAATAATGTAAAGAGCTGTGTAGAGGTGACATTGGAAGTTAGGCCGATGGAATACAACTCAGAATGAACCTTTGCTTGTCAATATATCAGATTGTTTTGGAATGTGCATTAGATCTTTCACTAAGATCCTGAAATGAGGAATGTGACTGTGAAGTGCAAAAAAGTGCAACATTTGACAGGGAGAGTGTTGTTGGGTTGTTGAAGGAATTCAGCAACTTTAAAGCATTGTCTTGTGGACTTTTCTCTTTTATTGCACACATTATTTCCTGATTCCATGATCTTCCTTCGCAACAATATTTGAAAAGAAGAAAAATATGAGCAATGAATTTACTGATTTTGAAAGTACAGTCGACCCCTGCTATTTGTTTGGGATAAGGACTGGACCGACTTGTGAATCGTGAAAATCAGCGTATAATTGACGCCCATTGAAATGCATTGGATAAGAAAATAAATAAATAAAATTAAATCCTCCAATTTCTTCTCGTATATACTGTATCTATAAAAGTGAGAAGCAAAAAGTTCAAATCCCCAAATTCTTCTTGCATTTACTGGACAGTATATATAAAAATGAGAGGCAACACAGTGCCTCACACTACAGAGGTCCCAGATTCAAATCCACGCTTCGGCCTTTCTGTTTGGAGCTTGCATGTTCTCCCCCTGTCCCTGCGTGGGTTTTCCTCGACCAGTTCAAGTTGTATCTCGCCTACTGCCCAAAGACAGCTGGGATAGGCTCCAGTGTGCTTGTGAGGATGATAAAAGCTTAGAATGAGTCAACGACTTGCGTGGTCCTTTGTCCCAGGTAGAGTTACCACAACCTTTGTGACGTTTTTAATGTCACGCAGAGTTGTACAGTTTTTTAAAAAATATTATTTTGCGGCGTGATGATGTTAATAAGAGGTGGATTAGGTCACATAAATACTCATTGAAGGCCCAACTTTGAAAGTCACGGGGGGCGACTGGTGTTTATTTTGACTTCCAGAACTGCTGCACGTTCAGCATAAATAAAGCCAATTCTTTCTACTCCATCCGCTTTTATTCTTGCCTGAAAGTCAATTAGGGTAACTGTAAACCTTGAATGATTTTGTAATTAACGGAAACCGAAGAGTGTGAAAACCAGAAAAAAGTGAAATATACAACAATGCAGAGGAAAATAGAGGAGAAGTGAGAAGTAAATAGAAACATGTCCTGGCTGAGTAAATAGAAATACTCCAAAAAAAATCAAGATAAATTATTTCTTGAGTTATCAGATTTAATTTTTGTGTCATAGGCTGTTTGAACATTAGCAAATGATAGCTGACTGAGCCCATATCGATACAGCTAAACTGGAATGAAATATGTTCTATGAGGGTCATTTGATGTCCGGAGGACTTTGCTGCTTGACTTGGGAAAATCAGGGCAGTGAGCTACTTCTGTCGGTCTTCTGAATATTACATTGGCAATACCTTGCCAGTGTAATATTGCTAATTGTGTATTACAATATCGCTAATACTGCTAATTAGTTTGACATCTAATTAACAAAGACACACCCTTTTTCTTGTCACACTGAAATTTTGAGCATGCTCAAAATTTGATGCTGACAAGAAAAACAGTTTACAGCCATTAAAACTGTTTGGGAATGTCTGGCCAAAGTCTGCAACTGATTGCAAGTGTTTGCAACGCTGAATGAACCGTGACGCCCCCCCAAAAAAACAAAACAAACAAAAAAAAACATTTATTAGGTGCGCACACGCTTACAAACCTTTGCCACTCAGGCTTAAGTGTACACCAAACTGCGATTCCAAAACACTTTATCATTTCAGACTTATCTTACACTGGTGTGCACAGTATACATCGCAACCCACAAAAACACCAATTGCTATTTTCCTATTAGCTGTTTTATTACGCTTTTGACTCTGACCTATGTACCTAATGTTGAGCTGCTTGCGAGCATTTTTCTGATTGGTAAATTGCAAATTGGTGGGGCTTCACTGTACTTTATATGGTGGGGACAATCTGGGTTCTTGTGTCAGGCCAGCTTTAATTTTTGAGGATGCTTTAATATGTGAGGCATGATTCTAGAGTCCTGCACAATGAGCAATAAACATGTAGCCATTATTAGTCACATTGTTGGGCATAGAATATTTACTGCTGTAATAATGGTGACCACGCTCTGGGATTCATACTAGTTACATATTTGTGATGAGGGAAATCCTCCAAGCTCGGGCAGTTTCTGCTCCCATCTGAGTAAAAGCAAACACAAAAGTGTCAACATTAAAGAGCAACCGGTTATGAGTCTGAGTAAGACGGCTTCAATGACTTCGCATTTCGCCCAATTTCCCCAAATATAATTTAAACATGCAGGATAACACTCATCTGCACACGTTGCCAATAAAATCTTTTTGATGTCTGCTGAATATAGTTAAATGCAGGAGAAAGACGAGATGATTGCTCTTAGCAAATAGAGTGGCTCTTATAAGACAAAATTGCGAGAAAAAAAAATCCTGATCAACAGAGAAATTAGATTAAATCAGGCTGCATTCACCATGTTCAAGAAAAGAATTTCATTTGTGTAAATGACCTAATAAAATATCTCCCCTGCCGTTTTATGCAGCAGCCTACATGGAATTAAAAAACAAAAAAAATGAGGGGATGAGCAATTTTGACGATTTCCACCGAGCCAGTGTTTTCATTGATAGCCATGAAATTGTCACCGCCTAAAATTAGAGCCTGCAGAGTAACAGTTTGACTGGGCCGGACAGACAGCGTGTTTTACTTTCCACACTTCCAGTGGCTTTAACCAAACAGCTACTAGAGCATCAGTGCCACACAGTGCAAGACAGCTGGCTTCCTCCGAGCACTTTCCTTTTCACAAATTTAATTCACAAACGTACTCGAAATGACAAATTTGTCGTATACATAAATTGTTCCCAATAGGGATGAGTATTTGAACAATGGAAGAAGAAAGTTTGAACAGTTGCTTTGGAATTCAAGTTTACTTTGGAGCAAAAGTTGTGACCTTTTTTTTTTCTTAATCTTGCATTACTCAAATACTCCTTATAATTAAAAAAAAGCTATACTAAAACAAACAAAAACTAAACATAAATGGAGCATACAAATACAAAAAAACAACAAATAATAACAAAGAAACTCTACAGAAATATTATAATTGAATTTTATTTTAAAAAAAGAAAACAAAACAAAACAACAATGTCAAAACAAAATGAAAAGTACCTTTCATGAAAAATGCAAAGCTATTAGAACCTTGCACCGAACACCCCAAAGATCCAGACATAACCATAACGCTATATATAAAATTCCACATTGCGGAAAAGCTCACAAGTTGAATCAATTCGTCATGCCCCCTTCAGTTTCCACTTCCACCATCACCCAGCGGGACTTACTTGCTAAAGCGCAGGCCTCCCGCGTGCATGTGGCTCTGGACCGTGTGCCAACGTCCAGCCCTGCTGCCCCCAGTCAGCATGCTTCGAATGCTGTCACTGCGACTGGGCCCTGCCCCAGCCCCAGAGCAAGCACCGACCCTGCTGTCACTGGCCCCCGGCGAGGGTCCAGCTCCGCCCTGCCCACTCTTATCCACAGCCCCACTGAGACGGACAAACACGAGGGAAGGATCAAGAGAGGATACGAACGAAGACAAAATACGGACGAACGGCATAAGGACAAAGTTGGAGAGCAGTAAGTGTTATGTCCGAGATTGTCCAAGGCAAAATATAACCACAACTGTTCAACCGACAGCTGATTAGCCACTTTCTTCGATGGGCACTTAGAAGTAGTCCCAATGATGGTGGCAAAAAAAAAAAATGATTGGCAATGGTTGTATCTTTTCATTGTTGACAATTCATCAAGAAAATTTGTAGCGCTGTCAAAGGACCTACTAAACCTAACCCATTTTATTAGCGTGGATGCATTTTGAGGGCACCAAAGAAGAACAGTCGTTTCCCGTCAACACCACAAATCATGATTTAAAAAAAAAAAAAAAACAACACTCATTTTGCAAGAGTAAAATGTTTTCTGGAATAAAAGTCCTACGACAAGAAGTGCCCTCGCACCAAATTTGAGCCACAAATTTAAGGAGACAGAACATCAGCACAGGGACCTTCCACAGAGTGAAGACATACCACAAGACTAAACCAGGACATCCTTTGTGACAACATTTAGACAACAAGTGAAGACTGAGGGTAAAATAAACAGACTGCAGGTATTCTCCACTGCGTAATTTTTAGTGTCGTAAAATGCCAGCAGATTTTTCCCAACTGTGTGCTGGGTCAACATCCTAAAATGCTGCTAATATTAAAATAATTGTATCAATAAAGCATGTTCTCGTGAGGATTGCACAGCAATTGCGCTGGAAAAAAAAAAGAAAAAAAAAAGAAGAAAGAGCATTTTTATCATCAGTATGGCTGCAGTGTTTGTGGATTATGGTATGTTGCTTCAGTACTTTGCAGTCATTGGTAGTTATTTTTTTCACCATTGCTTTCACAAATGTACCTTCAAGTGCTTTAACGCTTTTACCGTTTTGAACAGCAACGACAAATTCAGACCACTGGACTTCTCTGGGAAGTCAGGAATGAATGTAATATCGATTTCAGCCACGGAAAGTGTCAGGCTCCAGAAGGTTCCGGACAGGAGTGGACTCTACAAACGTAGACTCAGATAAGATGTACAAAAAAATATTTATTTACAGAAAAAGTGGTGTGAAGCCGACACAGAGAGAAACAAAAAGTGCCTGCAAAAGGCAAAGAAAGAACAAAAGGAAATTGCCTGTCTCAAAAGGACGAGAACCGAATCCCGACAAATACCAACCGAGAATAACTTAAACAAAATGACTACTTACAAGAAAACGGAGCGCAATAAACGAGGAACGAGAACAATGGAGCAAAATCTGGAAATTCCAGTTCCTCGAGAGCTTGTTTTGATTTTCTTGTTGATTGGCTTTTCCTTGTCTTTTCTTGACAAGTGATTTTGCGTTATACGTTTCCCTTGCCGTTCGCAGGTGCTTTTGCTTCGTCTCTTGTTCTTATTCTAGTTATTTGTTACCAGCCTTTTATGTTGTACTTTGTCGGTCTCGCACCCTTATTTTGTCAATAAACCATTTTCGTATTCAATCTTGTCTTGGGCTGCGTTTGTGTGATCCACTCCTGTTTCGAACTGGACCGGAAACAACAATTTTATACTGGTGAGATGTATAAGGTGCATCTAACCGATTATGATGTACATGCCTTTGACAGTCAAGCTAAGAGTTTTTGTTTTACATTAAACAATGGCTCGACTATTGTATCCCCTTGATAGTTTAAATGGTTTTTAAAGTGCAAGAATAGTTCATAACATTCTTAGGATGGCAGGTAATACCCATTATTTGTTGTTGTTGTTTTTTTTTTTTTAAATTTGATTGTGTTCTACTTTGGAGGTTTCACTGCATACTGTAGATGGAGTGACAGGAACAGGGCAAAGAAATGGCTCAGGCGAGGTTTATGTTTCCTAAAAGGACCAACAGTTCTGGGTGTTGACAGTATGAGTTCTGGCAAATAGTGAGCAAACACAGAGTGGGAGGAAGAAGGTGTGAGAAGGGTAAGATTGGACATGATGCTACTCAACCGCAAAACAACAACTCTGACAAAAGTACCACCCCATGCAAAATAACACTGAAAGGTTCATTCAGAAGTACAGTAAATAACAGTCAGTCCAACACAGGCATTCAAAAACAATGAATGACTGCAGAGTTAAACAATTGGCGCAGTTGCTAAAAAGGTTGGTTTTTATTCTGTGAGGGACCCCACGTAACGCTTCGCACAGACTGCAGATGAAAGATGATGCAAGTCTAATGAGACAAGTGCAGCTAAAAGGAATGAGGCAATCAAATGTACCACCTTGATTGCAAAAGTTCATTCCGAGACTTGATGGCCACTCTCAAACAATGGAATATTGACATCAATATGCAGTTTAGATAATGTACACCCTTGTTTCCCTGAAAAAATAAAGCACAATCTTCAGACATAATTTGCACAGCGGTTGTAATTTCTACCCACATCAGTGCGGTTCTGAAATTCAAAGCAATATTGAAGGGAAGAAGCCAGTGCACGTCTTTATCAGGAGCTGCATGGCCGGCAGTGCATACTAAACACCACCACACTGTGGACATGCATGAATGAAAAACATGAGGATTACCAGGGATAAGGGGAGACATGGTAAAATATAGGATGTGCGCCAGCATGAATACAAGTCAAGATGTTCTATCCTATTTCTTCGGCAGTCAGATATGGTCTTTTCATATCTGTTAATCGCTGAAAAGCCTTGGGTTCCGAGTACATTGGTGCGAAGCTTCAATCAATGATCAACACAAAGGTGTTTCCTTGCCCCCTTCCATCCCGCTCCAACATGATAGAGACATCTTGTACCTCAATTGCACTGACTGAGACTCACTTGGATGTGAGGCGAGGGTCTCCATAGGGGGCGTAGGGAGACATGTTTAAGAGAAACTCCTTAGGTGGGTAGGAGCTCCACCTCTGTTGCACATTGCTGCTGTCATTGTTATTCCAAAAGTCTCTGTCAAGATCGCTGCAGTCAGAGAGAGTGTTAAAGACATTTAAACAACGCAAGACATGCCACATAAACACATCAACATACACAGTCAGATCTTACTGCAATACAATGCATTGTTCACACATTTTCCATAAGTCTTGTGTGCATTTGGAAAAAAAAATACAGGCTTGCTGTACCAGTTAGCATGCTCAAAAATTTGCATTTTACTCAGAAACCCTGTGCGACACACAGTGCCATAAATCATTTCCATGTGTCCCCCCCATCTACAAATTTCCCGTCACCTACTTGATGGCTTTATTTTCCCCTCGACCTCTCACAGACTCTGGAGAATTGGCAGCTTCCACTCCAGCCTTATTCCTCTTCCCCTGTGCACAGACAAGGTAGCGAGTGATGAGGGATGGTTTGGATGATATATTACATGTACAGTTATTGTTCTGTCAAAGGGACACTTGTTTTCAGTGAATAGTTTTATTCGGTAAAAACATTCTTTGGGTCATTTACACCGAATAAATGTGCAGTAATCCCTCGTTTACCGAGGGGTTACGTTCCAAAAAGAACCCATGATAAGTGAAATCCGTGAAGTAGGATTTATTAAAAAAAAGCAAAAAAATGTGAGAGGGAAGAAATTTCAATTTGAAAATAAAGTTGTACTTGATACTTGATAGTCAGCTTTATTTTTTACAGTTATTATACAATACTGAACTATGTATATTTTTGGTCGTTGGTTTCATTGTACCAAAGACCAAAAATTTGCAAAGGTAAATTTGGCAAGCTCTACAGAGACGAGGTGCGGAGACAGTTCACGTTGGTCAGTCCCTTAGCCAATCAGGATGCAGAACACAATTCACTGTTTAAAAAAAAAAAAAGCATAAAAAACTGCTGTTATGTTGATTAGGACTTGAAAACACTACAGGATCAAAGCTTGAGGTCTCCCCAAGTTCCAGTTCAAATTTGACAATTGTAAAATGTTGGGCACCATTCAAATCTCCAGAAACTCAGCTTTTAAAAGATGCGCGCTCACACTCACATCTAGGGACAATTTAGAGGGTTCAATCAGCCTGCCATGCATGTTTTTGGAATGTGGGAGGAAACCAGAGTACCCGGAGGAAACCCCCGCAGGCCTGGGGAGAACATGCAAAGCCGGGATCGAACTCACGACCTCTGCACTGTGAGGTCGACGCGCTAACCACTGGACCACCCTAAATCGTACATTAATAGTTAAATAATACTTAGAAATATGATTTAAATAAAATACTAGCGTACACACGTTCAAAGCGCAGATAATCTCGAGGATACGCCATAATCACTCTTCAAGTTCTGCACCGTAAATCATAATGCAAAATATCATCACTACTATGTATACATTCATCAAGTGCTAATTAGCAGGTATATGTCGTCTGATAATGTTAGAGCTTTACTCGATTTGAACTTCTTTAGGCAAGATTTAAGTCTGACCACTCTCCTAACACTTCCCTTGCAAAAGTGACGACTGATCTCTACTTGTTTGGACTCTGACACCTCATCAATCGTATTATTACTGACTCTTAATTGGTGCTGCCTTTGACACCATTGATGATAATACGCAACATGTAATTTACAGCAGTGTGACTTCTGAGCTTTGTAATGTCACATGTGGAGTCCTGCAGGGATAGGTATTTGGCCCTTTATTGTTTAAGATCAACATGCTTCCGCTTGGTGATATTATACAAAAATTTAACATTACAGTAGTTTTCACTGTTATGCTGATGATATTCAATTATATATGCCATTAGACATAACAAACCAGCACAATTACTGCAATCTAATCATCAAACTGGAACTACAACTACTTCCTGCTTCCATGTCTAAAAATAATGGGAAATGTAGCCCTACTAGCCTATTTCTGTGGGCAGACCAAAGCAAGCTGACCGTTTATGGCTGCGTGTTTACAATGTTACAATGTCCGGTCTGAATCTAGCATAATAATATTAAATCGACAAACAAATAAACAAACGGTACAATTAGAATAAATTATTCAGTATATATGCTTCACAATGATAATGTGCTTTATAACTCACTGTATTGAAAATGTTTTTAACAAGACCTGTTCTTTGATCCTCAGTTCAATTCAGAACACTTTATTTGTCCTGAGAGGGGGTAAATCAAAAGGCATAAGGAGCAGCATTAAAAAAAAACAACAAACATAAAAGCATACATAAAGTGCTGCAGTTTAAAATATTCCAGCTCCTGTCCAATAATGTGCTCTGTGCTAGATGCTAAAGTGCTATGTGTATTAGAGGATTTTGACTCCCGTCTGATTGCACTCGACATAAAAAAATACCTGTCCTGTCCCATCCCGTCCCAGTCCCATAGTATAGTAAAAAAAACTTAATAAATAAAATATTGCACTGCACCTCTTCCAGACAGCTCCCACTTCCATCCTGCTCCTGTTCAGAGTGACTACCACTCCTGTCCTGTACCGCACCCATTTTGGAGGTCAGCTACATTAAAAATGGCTGCGTATCTGTCTGATATTTTCTTTTGCCTACTGGAAAATGAAAGGTAAATTTGACTCCCAGCCCGTGGGAATCCCCGATGATTCCCATGACCAGAAGGATTCATGAAAAAAATGTCATAAAATCAAAATCTAATATGTAAGTTAGTCAGTTGCAGTTAGGACAGGGAGGGGTCATTGTTCAGGAGCTTGACTGCTCTGGGGACAAAAGTGGCACTTTTCCGCTGTGTTTCAAAATGTGGATGTCGGCACCTGCGACGTCATGGGAGCCACTCGAACATTGAATGTAGTGTGAGTGAGGGGTCATGTTGCATCCAGTGAGACGAGTGGAAAAAAGTTTCAGGGTCGCAACAAGCAGACAGACTTCAAAACTGTGTTCATTAATTTTTGAGCAGACCTTGGTAATACGAAGTAGGCGAGTGATATTGCGCTTAACAGTTTGTAAAATACGATACGATGTGACTTCTGTGTGTTTTCCATCTTTCCTTTGGGGACCAGAATAGTTGTCGTACGGTGAATGTGATATCAAGTTTATTACATGCACATATTATAAACTTTTAGAGTGACAAACATAATCAGATCGGTATTGGTTGAGTCTTGAAGCTGCAGTATTGATATCTGTATTGGATGTGAAAAAGTGGCATTAAGCCATCTCTACTCATTATGCCCTGAGTAACCTTCTTACTCATCTGTCCTGGCGATATGTGATTTTTTTTTTTTTTTCCATCCACTGCCATCAAGGGAACCCATTTTGATTACATCGAGAACATCAAGATGGCTATGACAATGGGGCTGCGCAAAATCCTGTTCAAAATCTTCCAGGAGTGTTTGAACACGTGGGCAACAAGGCTGGGAAAGTACTTTGGTTCTCGGGGGATAACTTTTAAAATGACAACTTGTAGTTTTTAATTTGGATTACAAATATTTATTTTGAGACACCAGTCCTGGAAGATTTCTGGCAGAACAACGTATGAATTGATTGATTGAGGCCGTAAAGTCAGTATGTTGTGCCTAGTGACCATGTGCCACTGAAAAAAATCTTGTAATTTCCTAAAGACGGGCTTAATCACACAACAAAGAAGACTGTCTTGTCCAGGGAGCCTTCCCTCCCGAGCAGTCGGGCGCTCCCTTTTTTTATACTCTTCTTGGGAGGCGCTAAAGTGCAGATGATGCAGCACAGTCAGCACCTTGGACAGCGTCTTCTTCAGATAAAAGAATGAAGTCTG
The DNA here is from genome assembly GCF_001891065.2 of Hippocampus comes. Lineage (NCBI taxonomy): Eukaryota > Metazoa > Chordata > Actinopteri > Syngnathiformes > Syngnathidae > Hippocampus > Hippocampus comes. Next base: position 1,009,412 of record NW_017805139.1, read on the forward strand.
GCGCGTGAGCAACTTTGTTTATCTGCAAATAACATGGTCAGCATTTACAATGGTACAAACAGTTAGTTATAAGATATATTTTGGCACTTTTAGATGTCAAATTCCCATTACAAGACTTTTAGTGATGTTTAAAAGATTAAAGTCCCATGATATTTAAGGGGGTAGGGGTTGTACAGTAGCTTGTAGAGTTTGTGAGAATTTTCAATCTATACAGTACATCTGTATTTTAATACAGTATAATGCTTACGCTCCATTCTTTATCCACCTCATGGTTATGGATTCTGGTTACTGCTTGACCTGGAATTTTATCAACCTATATAGTTGACTTTGTGGCTGGTAAATGCAATGCTCTTCTTACAAAGACTTTCTGTTCTTACATAATCATTTTGAACTCAGCAAGGTCAAAGAGCATGAAGAGCATGCCATAAAACATTTTTTGTAAATACTGTATATACAAACTGTACAAAGGTCGTTTAGGTGATGACATAAACTGTTAAACTCAGACGCAGATACAGCATTGGTATTGTATGCCTTAGAAGCTGACAAGGGAGTGGATTTTTACTCCTGTCCCACAACACTCCCACAGAAAAAAAATCCCGTCCTGTACCAATACTGGAGCAAAGGGAAAAAAATCCTGTCCCGTCCCATCTCTGTGAAAATGACACCCATCCTGTCCTGCTCCCATTCAAAATGACTCCAACACCCATGCTGCTCACATTTTGGAGGTCAGCTACATTTTTTTCCCTACTGGATAATCTCACTCCCATTGGCTTCTGTGAATTTTTTTATCCTATACCCTCGTAATCCCATGATGAAAGCTAAACTTGACTCTCATCCCCCAAAAATTTCACCCTCTATTGTCTACTGTATGCAAAGCTGTAAAAAGATTAAAAAGAAGAACTTACACTAACTTTTAAATGAATCTCAATTAATGTTTCTCCACAGCCACTAAACTATAAGTGTGAAAACATCCCACACAACAGGAGATGGTCTCTCAGAGCATCACGTTTAATTGGATATTCTTTTAAATCCAACTTTACCAAAATAACACCCACATGGACCTAATTTGATTTTTCAGTGTTTTGCATTTCACTGACAAATGTTGACTCCTACGTTTCCAGTTGTAATATTACTTTTCTTTTCTCTAATAACACAGATCCCTTCCTGCAACGGTTTGATAACTTTCTTTAGGGAGCTTACAACCAAAAACATGTCACCAACCACCAGACTGTTCATGTGTGTGTGTATATATATATATATATATATTATTTTTTATCAGGCCAAGCAGCTTACCCACACTACATATGTCTCTGACCAATCAAACCTCACATTTGTTCGTCCTGGAGCAATAATAATAAAGAACATTTCACGCAAACACACCAAAATCGACTTTTGTAAGATATATTTTGCGCTTGGCACGCAGCAGCCACAGAACGATGAACCAAATTCCCAAACGACTGCATTGAGGCTCGTGTCGACGCAAAAATCAGGATACGCCTATTGTGTTGTATCTGAACCATTGAATTTTTTTTTTCAATATTTTGATGCAGACATACTCATAACTTCTGTACAACAATTTCTCTCTGTTGTTGTGGCAAGCTGATGAGGCTTTCCTCTTCAGCACATATTTCCACGAATACAATATTATGTGAAGTAAAAAAATCAACTTGTACACAAAGCATCATTGTGCATCAGGAGCTTTTGAGCTCAGTAGTAAGCGACATGTATCAGAATATACAGCCTTCAGGCGCCACATATGTTTGTATTTGAGCATTCATTTCAGTTGCATCTCGCTGCTGTCCAGTGCTATCCGTTACAGCACATCTACAAAGCTTTCCAACAGACATTTGTGGCTGCAACAATGTCACAGAGTCGAAAGTGAGTAAACATGCAGGTAGTTTCGATTCAGGGTTGAAATATATTTCTAGAAGTCAGGGCCGTTCAATTTCATGCAGGTGATCCATCATTAAATGATCATAAAATTGTCAGAAAAAGCTGAGGAAATGTGGACAAAGTTCAATGCTGAGGACATATGTGGGAGGACATGACAAACGGGAGCTCGGGCAAAAACAAGCACAAAATAAAAGTGATATCGCATAACATTACTGGATTGCATCAAAATCCACATAAATGACAGTCCAAAATAAAATCAAGGATGCAGTATGAGCTGCACTCGTGAGATTGACTGAGGGCGCGCATCTCTGAAGTATTCTCTGAAGGGGCCTGCTGCCATCATGCTTGTCACACAACTGACTGTTTGTGATAACAGCATTAGCCTTGCGTTGAGAAATATGTAAATTCTCTGTGCCAGAAGCTTAACTGCAGACAGAATTTGACATAAAAACAAGTCACAATCTCTATTGTCCTTTCTAATCCTAAAATGGATGCAATATCATTGAATTATGTATAAATTACGAAATTATTAGGACAATCATGCACAAAATATATTTAGAGGTAGAGATGGAGCCTTGCTGTGAATAGCAAAATAATAAAAACATACTAATAATAAAATGAGGAGCGGCACGGTGAAAGACTGGTTAGAACGTCCACCACACAGTGCAGAGGTCGTGGGTTCGAATCCGGCCCCAGCCTTTCTTTGTGTTTGTGATCTGTGAGTTTGCACGTTCTGCCCGTGCCTGCGTGGGTTTTCCACGGGTACTCTGGTTTCCTCCCGCATTCCAAAAACGTGCATGGCAGGTTAACTGAACACTCTAAAATGTCCCTCGGCATGACTGTAAATGAAAATGGTTGTTTGTCTATGTGTGCCCTGTGAGTGGCTGGCTCAGATAATGGATGGATGGAAAATCAAAAAAAAAAAAAAATATAGCGTGCTGTACTTGACACACTCTAATTGCCTTTACCCTTAAATAGTTACACCCGTACAGGCCTATATATCCCAAAATATAATCCCAAAATGGTTTAATATCATTTCAAACTCATTTTACAACTGTGTTCCTAAAAATACAGATAGTTTGATTTTGAAAACCATAACTGCACGTGTATGTGCACATGGGTTGAAGAGTCTGGCTTAAAGGTACTGCAGCTCCTCCCTGACATACTAACCTCATCTTCTCTCATTTTTGTCGCAATGGTTAAAACTGTCATTATGAACTGACAGAGTGCATGATAAATATGATCTGGGAAAACATTCAGCCTTTTGCCGCCCTATCTTGTGCCTCCTTAGATTAAAAAAAAAAAAAAAAAAAAAACAAGCATCAGAGAGAGAAGGTGGAATTAATGAGAGATCAATCAATCGTCACACACATTCAAAGTGGGCACACCCCCATAGCCTTGCGATGGCTTGTAACCTTAGGCTTCAGGAAGATTGCCGAAACTATTTGAGAATATCTTATCTACCTGCGAAAAAGAAAAAAAAAAGCAGATTTCAAGTTTGCCAACATCTGGGCATACAACTAGCAAACAGAAGCAGTCAAAAGAAGCAATCAGATCCCTGAGATGAAACAAGAGTGAATACACCGTATTTATTTCCTTTCGAGGTGGAGGGAGCTTGGACAGGTGACAGGATTCAGAAGTGATGCAGAATGAGCCACATTTCTGCTTGGCTGTTTACCACCTCTTTTTGAGTTTCACTTGAACATGCATTCCAAAAACTCTAACTTCAAACGCTAAATTAGATGTGTTGGAGTAGGGAGGGATTGAAAACAGGCAGGATATGGCTCTCGAGGAACTGGAGTTCCCTACCCCTGTTAAATAGTGACACCATGACGTATGGGGGAGATGCAAACGAACATGCAAACGCTTCAGAATACGTGTTTGGCTGAGACTGAAACCCAAGAACCCCGGTACTTTAACACAGACCTACTGCCCTTGAATAAATCAAGCAAGTTTCAACACATAATTATAGTTCGGAAAATAATGTCTGTAATCTTATTTGGACAAAACCATTCTTTAGTTGATTGTATATTTTACCATCGGCGGGGAAATAAACTGAAAAGGCAAAAAAAGACAAATGGAACTGCTTACGCGTTGGAAGCACTTGAAGATAGAACGAAATTGGTGACCCTTTGACAAGGACATGGAGATAAAGTGATAATCGGACAAATGCAAATAAGACTATTTCGAATAAAAGGAGACAGACAAATGAACACTGACAAATATAACATCAGGATAAAGTACCGATAAGCAAAGTGTTTAGATAGTTGAAGTTAAGGAGTACGAGATTGCATATGGTATCTTATATTTACAGTGGAAATAAAAATGTTCACAGCCGCAGGGCCGAGTTTTTGTGACCCATATGTGAGCAGCCTTTGAAGCTCATAACTTGACTTCTTTACATTAGTTAATCTTTTTGATGAGAGTCTATGGCTCCTCTTGCCTTTGCCCGCTTTTCCTTGCAAAAGTGGTCCCAAATGGGTCAGATCGCCATCACTTGTTTATAGCCCTCTTCAGGTCATTGGTCACCCAACGGGGTTTGGCCTCTGGGTATGTTGTTTACATTGCATTTGGTTTTGCACTAAATGGGGACATTTTCAAAGTAAGGTAACCTTTCAAAGACCTTAGTCACGTTATCATCAAATTCTGCTAAGAAATGTTTAAAATATATGAAAGGGCTTCTGCATGGCGACCCAAGCCCATGGCTACAATACAGATTTCAAATCTGTGATTTGAATACAATATTGACATGTATCCCACATTTTCTCCACTTGCTAATGATGTTCTTTAAAGCGAACCCTGACGCATCCATCCAGCTCATCTCAGATTGACTTAAGGTCGACACGGAAGCAATTTCAGAAGCTTCCCCCCCCAAACTATGATTACCACAATACACAGTTAAATTGCCTTCCACAGAAAGTCGAAGTGAACAATTTACCGCTTATTGCTCGCACTGTGAAGAAAAGACCAATTTACGACTATGAGTTGACCGCTCTCACAGCACTATTGAGTTGGTGTTCCAACTCGTTCTTTCATTTCTTTGTGGCAGAAATGCTCTATTTAAACGGTTGCCAACTTTGAACGAAATGATGAAGACAACTGAACAGGCAATTGAACAAAATAAGCTTAACTAATGGTCAGACCGGAGGAGTACTCCGGATCTTCATTTGTATAGTTTGTATGTCATCCCTGTGCTGAGATTAACTCAATGTTAAGTTGCTCATCGTAGTGAATGTGGGTGCGAATGCTTGATGGTTTATACGTTCCTGTGACTGGCTGGCGACTAGTAGTCCAAGGTGTGTAGCGCCTCTCGCCAAAGTCAACTGAGATCGGATAGAAAATGGAGAGATGGATATTAACTAATGACGATTTTCGGAGATGTGCCCTTTTTCATGTTCCTGTCACACAAGTGTAAAAAGAAGTGAGCCAGTGTTTAAAAAAAAATCTAAATCCAACCATTGGAGTTTTACTGCTTTCAGTTCAATGAGCTTCAATTCTCAAGTCTTTTTCTCACACAGCCCTTGTTGAGGCCGGTCCTGTTTTTGTGATAAAGATGAAGAGTGGGGAAAAAAAGGTCTTGCACAATACATTTCAGTCTCACATGATGTCATGCACGCTATGACAGCAATTACATTCCCAAGGTTATGTGATTTTAGAGGCACATTTTTACAAATTCAAATGTTGTGTTTGTAGGATATTATAAAAATTCCTCCAAATCATTGTTATTATGAAAATATATCATAAATATCTAGACTTTGACAGCAGTATGTAGACTTTTAGAATCCCAGGTTTATACTGCCACACAAAGCGTACATGATGTGAGGTGGCTTGAACTTTACAGGTAGAATCAGAATTTGCTCCAGCAGCAAAGCCAAATGCTCCGAGTGATTCTTATTAGCATATGAATCATTAGTTATGGTGCTGGAGGCATGAGGCAGGCAGCCACTATACACAAAGCTTGTGGCCCACAAAGCCATGATTACAGAGCGCAGTAAAGTTTCCGATTGTGCTTGCTGTCAGGGACAAATATGCAAACCTTTCTTTGGCTCCAGCGCCTTGTTCTCTGCATGAACAACATGAAGTAAACATTCACTGAACACATTGTGTCCAAGGTCACAGAATTATAAAAACCAAAGTGTGACTGCCCACGTGAGTGCAGTTCACTTTCAACGGTCAAATGATTCAGGCTACAACATGGCAAAGCCGACAAAATGTGAAATGCGTTCGTCATGAAAGCCATCTTCTTACGGTTCTATACATTAATAGATGGAATGCTGTAGTTTTAAACTTTCCCACCAAACACCATTATATAAAAAAAAATGAATGTGAGAAGAATTTGAGTCCATGCGGGAACAGAAACGTGTTGCATAAGCTGGCGCGCACTAGGGTTTACCAAGCTTTTTGAAACCAAGAGCTCCTTCTTGGATACTAATTAATGCAAAGGCAACCAGTGTGTTACACGCTTCTGAAATAAATTCACTGAAATTCCCTGAGACTACGTTGTTCCATCCATCCATCCAACTTCAATACGGCTTATCATCACAAGAGTTGCTGGTGTGCAACAGACGATTCAAGCTGTCTTCAGGCAACGCCATGGACTGGTTGTCAGACACTCGATAGGCACATAGATCATCTGCTCTGTTTTTAGAGTTTTCACTTATGTTGATAATTTATCACAACAGTTATCAAACAATGTAGGCTAATTAACTCTTTCATTCCAGTGAAAATAGCTGGGATTGAATGAGTTAATTATCCATCTGCAACTCTTTATTTCCATACATTTATGTAGGTGGGGATGGGGATTATTACATGAAGTTATTTTCCATTTTAGTTCTGTTTCGTACTTCAGAGTGATTTTCTTTTTCCATGCAATAATGTCAATGATTTCATCATTAAAATACAGAGTTGAATTTGTGTATTTCCTGTTTAAATACATGGATGAGAAGCAAACAGCAGCATTGCTCCTCCCCATTGTGGCAATAATGCACACATTGCTCCAGAGGAGACTGCTGTTTGTGTTTCTATCGCCAATATTGTTATTATGGTTTATCACACCTGTACTGCACATGTGAACAATGTTCAACAGTCTGTCTAACAGTGGTGGGCATTTTGTCAGTAATGAGCGAAGGTCTGTCAATTCACTGACAGACGGCCATTTTGTTGACGAATGACAGGAAAAAAACGGATGGACGATGCACAGACGGAAGTGGATTTTCATCCGTCACTGGAATTGTCACTGACCGGGTCAGTACCGACCAATCTTCTCCGTCTGTTACTGACAAGACTCTCATTTCACTAACGGCTGAGGGAAGCGTGACATTTGTCTCATGTGTGTTTGCGGGGACTAATATACACCGCAGTTGCTTCGAGCGGACTGCATTGACAACTGGCCTGTGCCTCGGTCTTCGCTCCTCTGTTGACATGCTAGCACCTTCCGACAGAAATTCCATCGAGGGGGGAAGAGGTGGAAATGTTTGAACGTACATCATAAGCCAGCGAGAACGGTCACGTCGGCAGGAGTAGTTGCAGCTGTATGAAGCCATCAACATGCAGAGGTCTACCCTTCAAACACACCAGTGAGCATCTGATGTCAATTCAACACCAATATGACATCGACTGATTGATTTTTTTTGAACCTTTATTTTGTCACTAACCAAAGGTAATTAAACGGCCCAGCAAAAATAACAGTCTCCTTTATTTTTGACGGAGACACATAACATAAATGCTACTGTCTGCATGTCAGAATTATCCCTAGAAATGTCCACTTTATGCTTTATGCTTCAAATGGTATCAAATTAAAGTCAAACATCAACACTTTTATACTTCACAGCTTTGCAGACGCGCCGGGGGTCGTGTTACCTTCAGGTAGTTGCCATGACAACAGACATCTACAATCTTTGTTTGACTTTACTTGCATATAAATCTTTCTGGTTATGGTTTTCAGACATATAGAGAGAGATTGCTGGAGAGAGACGAGAATGATATGTCGTGTGATGGACTTTTTGTCACATTTTGCGTTATGGTAGTTGGAGGACCTCAAAAAGCAGGGAGGCAGGGAGGAGCAGGGTGGAGTGACCAATACAGTATGTATTTAACAAAAGAACAAACAGGAGTACATGAGAAAAATAACTTAAGTACTCGAACAAATTCCTGAAAAATCACAAGAAACCAAAGTAGCAAAAAAAAAAAAAAAAAAAACCATGACAGAAAACAAAACATGACAGGAGCACACAGACACTCACAATGATCCAACAAACACTGACAGAACCCAGGGAACTAAATACAAGCAAAGTGACGATGCAACCAGAAACACCTGGACAAGACACAAAGGTTTGAGGGAGCTGAGTGGTTAAACACAGGGGACACGGATGATGAGAACAGGTGCAGGCAAAAAGGTCACATGAGGGAACAAAACCAAATGTAATCTAAACAAAAACATAACACTTTTATTATGTTGGATTGACCTATCATGATTTCCCGACGACAAAACATACCTGATTAAAAACCTCAACAGCGAGATTTACATAAAAACTAATTTGTACATATATTGGCCACTTTGTTACGTGCTGGGGAGAGGCAAAGGATTACATAATATGTCGGTCACGGGATGTCGCTCCATGGCCGGACTTGTTGTCCTGCCGTCTATTGCCAGCAATGGCAGGAGACGGTCGCCAAACAAAATGATGGGGGTGGCATTGCAGAGATGGCTGCATTTATGGCACTGGTTCCCTATGCTCAAGAAACGCACCTCTCCATGCTTATTATTGCTCAACTATTACAAAATTTATTCTCGTAAACCTAATTTTTTGCACTGTTTCCATCCAAGCTGGATTTGCCCCTTCCAACGAACTTTGTTTCACACTTTGTATTTTGTAATCCAGTATTAACTTATTATTTATTTTATTTATATCATATTAATAAAATGTTAGACCTTTACTTATTTTTGGTCCATCCTCTTTGGCTAACTTGTTTGAATCATGATGCTGTTTTGTTATTTTGTAAAATATATTGAAACATTTATCACCACAAACACACACACTAAAATACCGAAAAAGTCGTTTCTGTTGAGTACTGGAATCAATTCCCAAGCACCAGGAATCGGAACCGAAACAACTCAAATGTGGAAGAGAGCCATCACCAGGATTATGCATTATGTATGTCAATGATAGTTGGTGCAAAAAATAGACAGTCGACAACCACTGCTCTCCAGAGTTGGGAGATGACGGTTAGATGCAGACCCATATTCTTAAATCATGAGTCATTTATGTGCCACCCCTTGTTAATGCTGTCATTGCTATGGGTCAGTTGCACAAAGCAATTAGCAGCCGACAGAGTTCATATCCTGATGCTGCGCACATTATAGCTGGGAATTTCAATCATGCTGATTTAAAATCACCCCACTTTTCATCATATTAAATGTGCAAAAAGGAGGACATCTACAAATGTACACCGGAGAAAGCCTATGGAATCACGCCAAAGGGCTATTCGATCATCCAACCACACCTGGATTTGTCAGACTACATGTACCACTTTCTTTCTTTCTTTCTTTCGTTCGTTCGTTCGTTCGTTCGTTCTTTCTTTCTTTCTTTCTTTCTTTCTTTCTTTCTTTCTTTCTTTCTTTCTTTCTTTCTTTCTTTCTTTCTTTCTTTCTTTCTTTCTTTCTTTCTTTCTTTCTTTCTTTCTGTGAGAGGCAAAGTGCACTGGTACCAGCATATGTGACATGGACACTGTCAGGGCGGGGAGAATACGGAAAAGAAGGCAAGCGGCGGCAGTTTGGGCAAGTGTGTGGAGCAGGTGTGCTCAGTTACCAGCGTGACTGCCAACTGTTTGCTGCTGAAATGGGATGGAATGAAGCCACAGTTGAATAAGCAAGCAATACGACGTCCCGTTTATTCGTCTGTGTTTCACCGCTGTGGTTGAAGTCACTGGATTGACAGTTGAGTTACGTTCCCCGTTGAACAATCCAAATATAACTGCAGTGGGTTCGCCCGCCCTTCACTACGGTTCGAAGTAGAGGACACTGATGACACATGATAAAGGTAGCACTGTGCAAACCTCGCACGTACAGATTTTAATCTCATGTGGACACAGAAAAATCCCCCAAAATCTGTATGACGATAGAGTTCACCAGCAAAGTTGACTGAGTTCCTTAATTTTTTGACCTGGGAACTCAGGATGGAGAAGAAAACAATGAGAAAGACTCAAGTGACATGTTTTTCTTTGCTAAACTAATATCCTTGTGAGACTGTTTTATAATTTACATTATTATCCTGACAAGATGGTAAGAAATATTTTGTTAAAGCTCGATTTACTACAGAAGAGGTATTTAGAACATTGTCATATTTAAGTATGCCCTCAAAAGAGAGCTGCTATTATGTTTTTTGTTTTATTTTCTAGCTGCAGAATATGTTGAAAAAATATTGTCATTATAATAATGGCACATGCTGTACAGAATGGAGAATGCCAAAGATGTGCAATAAATTCATGTAGAATTGTATGCTTTGATGTAACTTTGACCAGTGAGATGCAATCTTAAATGCGCATTGCCATCCAACAAGAGAACAGTCTTTAGGGGCATTACTAACACTAAAGCACTTAATTGGAGAAGAATACATTCAGATTTTTACGCATGAAAAAAATTATTTAGTTCATTAGATAATAAAGATGACTTTTTTTAGGTACATTTTAAATTTCACAATAATATTGATATTGTAATATGCAAGACCCATATTGCATACTGCATGTGTTTCCAATATGGCATCTTTGACTATCATTTCAGTATCTCTCGGCCAGGCCAAATGTCCTTTTTTATAAAAATCTAAATATGGTCATGGCATGCTAAATACACACACACACACACACACACACACACACACACACACACACACACACACACACACACACACACACACACACACATGCACGCACATTGATCATCTTGTATTATGAGGCATCTTCAAAGTATTTTGATGACTTGCCAGCTGATAGAATACAAAGATACCACCAGAAATTAATTCTGTGTGGAGGAATACACACTATCCAAGGCTGACTTTGCCGGCCCAGAAGGCTTGGCCAAGTGTGTCTAATCCCGACATTGTTAACTATCCAGTGTTGACAACATGCACTGCAACACACCATCAGTTTATGAATCACTGCAGGATTACATCTATTCCGTTAGCGGATGGATACAGAGTGGCAGCATGGTGGATGGCGGGTGAGCACTCCTGGTTAGCACATCTGCCTCACAGTACAGAGGTCCAGAGTTCAAATCCGGGCTTCCTGTATTGAGTTTGCATGCTCTCCGCGTGCCTGCGTGGGTTTTCTCCGAGTATGCCGCCAGTAGGTTAATGGAACACTCTAAACTGTCCCTAGGTGTGGTCATGAGTGTGAATGGTTGTTTGTCTATGCCAGTAATGGATAATGGGTTGGTGGGTTTGGTGGATAGATGATGGATGGGGCCTTCAGTGAATATTTAGTGATCTAATGCAGTGTTTTTCAAACCCTGTGCCGCGGCACACCAGATACTGTCAGGTGTGCCGTGGGAAATTATACAATATGTATGCCTGTGCGGTCGATCGCCTGGAAGAGTAATCATGTAGTACTCTTCCATACCGGTAGGGAGCAGCAGCAGCTAGGAAACTGCCTTATGCTTCGAGACAAGCGAAGTTTCCGTCGCGAGGCAATACAATGAAAGGTATCTTTCATTTAGATTTACGTTCACCGGGGATGCAATGGCACCAGTGTTCCCTCGTAGCTGCGCAACTGCGCACTGGTTGCATACTCTCAGCACACAAGAAAACCTATCTAGCGCAGTGAACGCACTGCAAATGAATTAGATATGTAACTTTTTTTTCTGTATCAATTTGCTGTGTAATTCCGTGTCTCCAGCCAATCACACGATACGATGCAATGATGCTAAGCAGCCAATCACGAAAAGAACCGGCTGTCACACAGAAAAAAATCCGACCCTGAGCAAATTGAAGTTCTAATTGACTATATTTTACTGACCATTAAAACTAATGCACCAAATATTAGATTGATGTTGATTTGATTCCTATTCAATGTGTTATAATATTGCGTTCATTTTCAATGTTAAAAAAAAAAAACACTTATTGTAACATAACACTTAATTGTTAAAATAAGCTTTTTTTCACATTTTCAGGTAGTGGTGTGCCGCGGGATTTTTTTAATGAAAGAAATGATTGAAAAACACTGATCTAATGCACCATTTAATAACACCATAATGTCACAATATGCAAAAAAATATATATAAACAAAAAGACTTAAATAACAAAAAATAAAGAGATCCCACCAAGAACTTTGGGGAAGCCAGTAACTGCATAAATGTTTTGTTTGATTTTACTTGTCTTGAGTATGCGGCAATTGGAACCACAAGTACAGTACTGTATGTGCCCATCCTGTTTAACCTTGCATTTAAACCTTGGTGTTAATCGCTCAGGGTATTCATTAAGAGACAGCCAATTTGATGACTTGGTAAGGGAGGGAAAACGCTCCAACTTGTGTACTGTGCATCAGCATAGACCGTGTGTGAGCGTGATACTTTTTGAAATTCTTGCTGATCTTCAAGTGCAGAAAGAAGTTTGTTGTCCGTCATACCTTTACTTGAACCGTTTCCCAGCCTGCGCCTCAATCACATGTATTATTATGAAACTTCTGGGAAATGGCTCTGGGAGAGGCACCAAATGTCACAATGCTCTGAAATGACCCAGACGCATGGAAATCCAGAGTTGAAATGACTTTTTTGTCATAGGTGACGTGGCATGACTCCTTCTTGTGACTGGATCCAAGTCAGCTTTTAGATTGTTCAGAATTATTGACACCATTTTTATTGACATTTGTATACACAAGCAGAAACGTTCTCTTATTAGTGGTATGCATGCTCTCTTAGCAGTTTTTGGATTGATTGACTGACACAAAAAAATTATGTTACTTACCAGTTTACGCTGACACCATGTGCAAACACCACATAGCGCTACCAGCCAAAGGGCACATACTAGGAATGCCAAAGACACCAGGAATACACTGAGAGACACCGAACCTACGTGTGGAAGACAGAAGAAAGGGGGGGGGGGCACAAAAAAGACAACATTAGTTGAGGTTCCAGTGAAAACATCGTTGCTTTGCGTACTGGCTCTTGTGGTCTTTGTGCTGAATTGACAAACTGACAGAAGTGTGACTGATGTCCATATTAGATGAAAACAACGGCGCAATTGGGAATAAAGCCCAATGATGTTCTGGCCTGGTTTTCTTCTCTTATTCATCATCATCCGATAGTTGTTATCAGTAAGACCGAGAAGTGTTGAAAAGGAAGAGAACTGTTTCATGCTTGTGCTCTGTGTATAAATAGATGATGTGCACATGTCAGGAAGAGATCATATCAAGGGCCACAAGCCATGCAATTACTCGCTTCCGTTTTGCCTCTCAGCTACTCTATGTCATGGATCCTTTCAGCAACTTGGTTTCCGTCATGAAAGATGAAAACTTCTTTTCTGTAATTCTTTCAATTCGAGACACTGGCAAACAAGGAGCTGACAAGTGCCAAATTCTTTCCACTTGTAAAATTAATCAAACTACTGAATCATTCTTTTATCCCCTCCGAATCTCTTTTTTCTCATCCCGGTTGTGCATCAGGAAAACTCATGAATGTTTTAAGCCAAATAGAGACAGTGCATTTAGGCAAACATATTTTTCACAAAATTAAAGCTCAGCCTTCGCTCTTTTCTCACAAACCTTTCATCTCCACCCTTTACTTGCATGAAACATGCCCATGGTGGCGGGTGTACATGCACATAAGAAGCAGCTGGCATTTGAATGAGGAAACACTGAATTACTTCAAGCAACTTTAATTGTGCCTTACTTACACCATCTTAATTTAGATGAGTCACTTACCGGTACTTATGAAGAAGATAATGTTGTGTCATCGTCTTTGCCACAGAAATCCCAATCATATACACACACCCATACATTTTATTACATAATGTGGGTGGACCAGCGTTCCCTTTACATTTAAACGGTTGACTAGTAATAGTACAGGTTGCAGGTGACCAGTATGGATCCCAGCAAATCCCTATGGATTGTCAAAGTCATTTGGAAACATACATTGATATGTATAAACATTTCAAGTGTATTTGAGTGATTTGGTGGAAAGTCACAAGAAAAAGTAAGTTACAGTTTCAGCAACCTTTGACAAAAAGCATGCCGTCATAAGTTTGTGAAACCCTTCCATCCATCCATTTTCTGATCCGCTTATCCTCAAAAGAGTGGTGGGGTGTGCTGGAACCTATCGCAACTGTCTTCGGGCAGTAGGCGGGGGACACCCTGAACTGGTTGCTAGCCAATCGAAGAAATTTGTTCAAGCATTAAATAATTTTTTTTTTAGTATCATTAGTACTTAAGTATTATTAATGTTGTCAATTGCTCTCTCCAAGAGTTTTTCTTTTTACGTGGTGTATTTCCCTTTGATGAATCAGCCACATAATTTTCCTTCTTGCATTGCTGCTAATGGTGGGTTCACAAGAAATTTGACTTCCAGGCCTTGATCAGGGTTATATTCCATTTTTATTTCGGTTTTTTTTTTTTTAAATATATGCCTCTTGCAGTATTATACAACAGTGAATCCCATTGCAGCCTACAAGGTGTTTAAGATTAGTCTCATCATCTGATTGACTGTACATCCATCCATTTTTGAAAGCGCTTGTCCTCATTTGGGTCACAAATGGGCAGGAGTTTATCCCATCTGACTTTGGGTAACAGCTGCTGTATCCCCTGGACCAGTCAGCAGGCAACCGCAGGGCACACAATACCTTTGGATTACATGGAGAAAGCCATGAAAATTCCACATACTGTATATACCAGAGTCAAAATTCAAACCCTTAACCTCAGAACTGTGAGATAGGTGTGCTAACCACTAGTCCAGTGGCCTGCTGCCCTTATAATGCATGCACTAAATAAATTAAGAGCCTTTTGAATAGTTAATTGCGATATTGTGTATATATATATATATATATATATATATATATAAAATCGCGTGTGTGTGTGTGTGTGTGTGTGTGTGAGTGAATGCTGGCACATAATAATCAGTGTGCCATGGCTGTGAAATATTCATTGTGGATTACTTGAAGATGAAGCACCTGCTGCGTTGTGTTCGGTATCATACTGGTCCCTCCTGTGGCTTCAAGTGTAAACAAGAGGCTTTTGCAGTTAAGCTGCAACAGCTCAAATGCTCTCATTCACACTCACTGTGCCTTTTATAGCCACTACTGATGACAAATCACTAAAGATCATTCAGTTGATAATCTTTGAATGTGATGCAATGATTTTTCATTTGAAGCAGAAGTGCTGCATATTGTTTCCCCCCCACCCCGTGTGTTCTCTCATTGTTATTCTTGTCTCCCTGCTTGCAGCTACTGTTGTCTGGGCAATATTTTCATTTGTGGTAATGATTTATGAAACAAATGAACTCCTTACTTGAAAATAATAGTCTTGTCTCCCTCTCTGCCGTCACCAACGACATACTTGCGTTATTTGTTTCGAATTGTGTGGAAATTCACAGCTCACCTCAGATAGCGCTCGAGCACCACGGCCTGCGCCACGGAGAGCAAATGAGGAAACTGAGAGCAAGTGGGCCATGATATTTCTCCGTCTAAGTGGCACAGCAGTAATGATGGGCTAAAAATACAAACAGAATATCTGCAGTTTCTGTCTTTGCCAGAAATGACCACATCAATATTGATGTTTTGACAGAATCTAGTAACTTTGCCTGTGAACTCAGCATGGATCTGGCAAAGGTGAGTGCCCAGCAGGCTCAACTTCCATCCTCACCTGACCGTTAGATTTCTCCACACTGTCCTTCCTGATATCTGTCCATGCTTTTCCTCAATCTCCTTCTGACTGCTGTGCTCATGAGCTTGTGCTCGGTTCATTCAAACCGCTGTAGGAGTCTCGTGCAACTGATAGAATATGCACACTCAATCATACACAACCTCTCTTGCTATAGGTCAGCATAATGTGCAGGGGGATGAGCACAATGGGAGGTGACCCGTGTGTCATTCGCCAGGAGTGTTGAGGAGAAGGCATTTTAAGGATTACAGGCATTTTACTAGAATTCACTCTCATGGTATACACACTGGATGTGCAGGAGCTCCTGTGCCTTTCTTTGCAAACATCCATCCATCCATTTTCTGATCTGCTTTTTCCTCACAAAGGTCGCGGGGGGCGGGCGGGTGCTGGAGCCTCTCCCAGCTGTCTTCGGGCAGTAGGCAGGGGACACCCTGAACCGGTTGCCAGCCAATTGCAGGGCACACAGAGACGAACAACCTTCGGCTCTCACACTCACACCTAGGGACAATTTACAGTGTTCAATCAGCCTCCCATGCATGTTTTTGAAATGTGGGAGGAAATTGGAGTACCGGGAGAAAATCCACACAGGCACGGGAAGAACATGTAAACTCCACACAGGGAGGCCGGAGCTGGAATTGAACCCGGTACCTCTGCACTGTGAGGTCGACAGGCTAACCACTGGACCACCAAACAAACAAACAAAAAATAATCCATATTCTGCGGTAAGGAAGCTGGTGGTAGACTTTTTTTATTGGGAAAGCCTACATTAGGATTCATACGCCTTTTCAGTTTATTTCTTGATTTTTAATGCTACACAACTGCTTGTGGATGAAGCACCAATATACCCTCGTGTAGAGTAGAGTCGAGTAATACAGAGATTGAACATCTGGTTTTAACTCTACATATCTACTTTTTGAGTAGCATCTGGGTATTCCGTCTCCATCTCAGTCCGCAATGTTCTCATTTTATTTGAACGTGGCAGTTATATTAAGGTGTCATAATTGAAATTTCCTTGACAAACACACTATTTTTGAGGGCCAAACGTTTTTGGCACGGATTAAGAACATTTGTCGAAAGCAAGTGAAGTCACATCACCATAAAATTTCAGTTGAGCTAAATCGAAATTGGAGTCACAGAATCTTACTCACCGTGACATATAGAGTGAGTGATAATGAAATATTTTGTCACTTGTCAGCACCAAAAAGGACATTGATAACTCTAAAACCTAAATGAATACGCAAACATCTATGTCACTAAAATTGTTTCATTTTTAGAGTACCGTATGAAATATGCACACATTTAATATTGAGACGACTGCATGTTATTTTGGAATGTTTACAAGAGGGTTTCAGCTTATTTAACACCGTTACAGTGATGATAAACATACATTATAATCATTACTCTCCTCAATAGAAGCTCAAGTTAAATATGTGTTATATGATGCGTATCGCCTGACATATTTATTCCAACATAGCAATTTCCATTGAGTTGTAATCTTTCAAACATACGCAAGATGCATCAAGCAGATTTCTTATTTGTCCATTTTATGCATGTATGCTGGTCGTTATGCGAGTTATGAAAGGCACTTGAAACAGGTTCTGATCTGGTGCCGTTTGCCGGTCTCCAAGTTCCTGACACGTGTACCAAAGTTCAAACAACCAATAAAACATAAACAAGCAAGAAATTAGTAACAAAAAAGCAACAAGGAGCCCCTACAAACATGCTATTATCATATTAACTCTAAACTGAGAGTGGGAGCACAGCAGCCTTTCTTTGATTTACATATGAAATCACCCATCAGCTCACAACACTCCCCTGCCCCTCTTCCCTTGCCCGTCCTGCTTGTCACTCAGCTGCTGATTCCCGAGCAGTAGTGGGCACGTCAGTCCGTCAGTCATCATTCCGTTATTATTTGAGGCTAGCCCATTCTGTCCGTCGTTGTCGGCAACAGCCAATTTGCGTTGAGAACGTACAGCATGCAGTATAAGCGGACTTGAATTCATTTTTATTTTTAAATTTTTAACTGTGTTGGATAGCTCTCTGTCGCACAGACCGCAATGACATTGTGACACCTTGATTTTATTTCCCAAAGAACCATGCTGTGTGTGTGTGTGTGTGTGTGTGTGTGTGTGTGTGTGTGTGTGTGTGTGTGTGTGTGCG
>NW_017805139.1:1027408-1037013 GCF_001891065.2 Hippocampus comes
TATCTATATTTTTTTTTTTTTTTTGCGTGAGTGTGACAACCCCACGTTTGGGTCCTCCACCTCTTGCCTCTCTCCACCACACCACACCACAGAAACCCAGGTTTCATACCTGTATGTGCATGTTTGCTGCCGAGAACAATAAGCCATTTTGCTCAAGTCACTACTGACCAGATTCAAAACGATGCTCACAATAATAAGGAGAGCTTCTCTGTAAAAGTGACACATATACCCCCATTTGACTCTACCGTTTGTTTCACAAGAGATGGTCAAATAATTAGAAACAGCTCTTCTTATAATGCAGTGAAGCGCACTTCTTTGAACAACCGCAACAATCAACAGATATTTTCAATTCACTAAAAATGACTGTATCTCTTGTATTGGATCTCTCAGATTCCACAAGTGTACGTATGATTGTATGGTTGTACCTACTGGAGTGTCCGGTGAGTGTGTGCCTCCTTGACTCCTCATCACAAAAATACACGCACCTTTGTTTCCCGTTCCTGCCCAAGCCAAGCGCTTCAAGAGATGGCCATCGACATTAATGACAAGTTCTCAGTAAATGATGTGAGTTCAGCAAGTGAGACGGATGATTTGTATCACCTGATGCATCTTTGGCAAAACACAGATGTTCACGTGTTTTGGTTCAGTACACCTGTAGCGCCGCAAACAGTGTGTGGTTTTGTGATACAGTCTCATAAGCTAATATACTTGAGCGACAGGTGTGTTTTTTACAGTCTGCAAGCAGCACTGTAAGATGTGCTTCTGGGAGGGCTGTTGCTTATAATGAGGAGGATCTCGAGGTTTACTCCGTGTGACAAGGCAGGCTACGGGTGAGCGGAATTCTGAAAGATGATGATGACTCACACACATATGTTGAGGAGCAGCAGAGATGAAAACCTTCCTCAGGCAAGGTTTCAAACTTGGATGAAGTGACACACAGCCGTCTGACTTTTTTGTTCTTTTTTCTTGTGATGTAATAAGGTAAATGTTGGCTGTGGCATCTCCGTTTCTGGGCAAGTGGCTTAACTCCATCTGCTAAGACAGAATGTGTCATGCTCATGAAAGGTCAAATGGAGCAGCTCCTCTTGAGCAACTGGATGGTGAGATTGTTCTGGCAACTGCTGTTGTTGCTCTGAGCACATTTTCAGCCTCAAGTACGTTTGAAAATGAACGCATGTCTTATTTGTGCTATAAAAGACACAAATTAGGACACGGACGATAGAACATGAATCGATGAAAAGTTTCGGAGGCGATACCTGTGTATATTTGAATCACATGTATTGTTTTCACCTATTGCAGTTATTGAAGACCAAAGACTTTTGTAAGATCATAAAACATTGTGCAGGGAACTGTTTCAATGGGTGCTGCTGGGTTTTTTTTTCCAGTTCATATTGGCTCACAAGTTGGTGTCTAAACAAACAACAGCATGTATTAACAAAGGTTAATATAATAGTAGAGCCAGGGGCGGGGTTGCCATCGAGAATTTCTGTAAACTGTGTTAATTTTCCTGAGCATCCAGTGTATTTCCAGGCTGGTCCTGGCCATCAAGGCCACTATCAGTCATAACTGACACACAAACAAACTGGAGTACCCGGAGAAAATCCACGCAGGCATGGGGATTACATGCAAACTCCACACAGGAAGGCCAGAGCCGGAATCGAACCCTGCACCTCTGCACTGTGAGGTGGATATATATATATACAGTCAAACCTCGGTTTTCGAACGTCTTGGTTCTCAAAAATTCGGTTTTCGACCAAAAATTTCACACACATATACTTTGTTTTTCTTCTTTCTCCCCCCCAATTTTGCTGCTGTAGACTGTAAATTTCCCCAGTGTGGGACAATAAAGTCTATCTTATATATATATATATCACACACACACACACACACACACACACACACACACACACACACACAAACAATTCCAGCAATGAAACAACAACATATCTTGCATTGGCTACATCACGAAAAAACAATCAATACGGAAAGTCAAGTTTGAAAAAGAATTTTGTTGTTTAACGAGCCAGATTTCACAAGGGCCTGATAAATCTGAACTCTTCGGAGGGGTGAAATGTGTTAATGTGCTCACTCAGGCATTTAACTGAGACGAACAATAACTTGTTTGGCCAAGGGATCAACAAAGTCTTTTGAAAGGTCACAATATTTTCAGGATGGAAAAACGAATCAATTGTGCTGTAGCAATCGTGCTCCGAGTGGGAAAGGATCAATGCCCCTCAATATCTGATACTACCTCAACAACGCTCTGAGTCCGGAGCAATTAATAAACATTCTTGAGAAGGTTAAACACTAGGCTCTGCTGATAAAAGCGAACAAGTAGACAGATCTAAAACAATATCATCATCCCATTTCAGAATAGTCTTATCATTAGACTTCCGTGAATGTTACATTCAACTCACTCATCATGCATACAATTTTTGTTCGACTTAGCTGCTGGGCTGGGGTGGGGGTGGGGGGGCAGAGGGGTCTTAACTTTGTCAATTTGAACTTGATTTTTAAAAACGTATTTATTTTAAAAACATCTTTTGAACATTTTTTCGTGAAGACACGTCAAACAAGTAGGCTTGCATCAACCAGCACATCATATGTTTGCAACCCGAAGTGCTGAGTGGCGGTCTCCACACATCAGAACTTCAGTCACACTGCGTCCTGTCTGTTTGACAAAAAAAGTTCTCTCTTTCAAAAAGAGTGACACTGTCATCATACACTCTGGTGGGCACCCATTAATGAGATTTAGACGGCATCAAGGTCATATTCAGAGACGCGACCCAGAGCACACTATCTTTCGACCTTTGGAAATGATTGATGTCATAGATTTAAGAAGGCGACTCTCTTTAACCTTTGTCACAGTCAAGCTCTGTGTTTACAAGAAAGATTGCAAGCATCTGGAAGACAGACAACACAACTTTTGGTGTGCTGAACTCATTGTCAGTGTCCTTTTTATAGAGAGTGGTACCACACTCTGGTTAATCTCTGGTCAAACTTTGATGTGGTCATTTTACAAAAAAATTCATGTTGACATCGTTTATATTTGAAATAATTCATCCCAGAGTCCAAACTGGCATCAGAAAACCTGCTTTAACTTTAGAGGCAATGTTTTCTAATACGTTAAACATTCTGTAAAAAAAACAAACAAAAAAAAAAACTACTGTGTTAATTTGATTGACATATGAACATTTTGTTCCAGATGCATTTCATGTGCTTCTTTGAAAGCCCTATGCCATACTTTTTACTTGTTGATTTCTTTTTATACAATACAATACAATACATCCTAATTTATCTTTGATGTCCTTCCGTCATATGAGCAAATTGATCTGGGTTGGTCTTAAACACCTGCCGTCCTACACGGTTGAATTTCTTATTAACATACAATATCTTCATGAGCTTTGTTCTGAATGGCTCACAGTTTTCCTAATTTTCAATAAGGGAAATAGTTTCCCTCTGACCAGGAATTGCCGATAGCTTGGATTGTCTTGTGGTAGCCGTGTCTGCTCTTATTATCATTGTGAAGCCGAATTCACCAAGCGTCAGCTACTCACACCCACGCATTACACGATTTGATGTATGGATGCCTTGAATGCTTTGCTTGTCGAGGCATTTGAGGCAGTGCATGCGGTATATTGCACTTTATCCTAATTACTAAACCATAAAAAGATAGCGTAACCATCAAGTAATAAGAAGCAGCTAGCTACAGAGAGATGACACAGGCCAAAATAAAAAAGGAGGGAAACTGTGCCTGTTGTAGTTCCTCCAGTTGGCTTCTCATCTGAGCTGAGAGGCCAACCGTCTTCTTACCGATTTGAAAACAACAAGGCTAATGTGGACGCTCACATCATGTAGCAGCACTTGGGAAGCGTACAATAAAACAAGATCACAGAAAAGCACCGGCGATTACTTTCGTTGGCTCTGATTGGCCTCATACGGATGCGGCATGGACGACGTCGATCCAGTCACCTTCTACGTTGATGCAATCGGCGTTTCTGCTTTTATTGAAACAAGCCAGGGCTTTCAGCGCATGTTATTAGTAAGTTGCTGTTTGCCGTGTTCAACATGTTCTGTTTCGTAAAAGCTCTGCGGTAGAAGCAGTCATCACTATAGCAGACAGCTTCCTCAATACGCAATGTGATGAAAGCCGAGGCAACAAATGAAAGACAATTGTAGAACGCGAGTAAATGGAGCAGCTGGCCTGGGCTTGCTCTACTTTATTGTGTGTTGTAAATATTGCACAGGGAAATAAGGTTGTAAGTCTGGACAGATGAATTTAGTAGGTGGTGAGAGGAATACAGAGACCAAAAAAAAAAAAAAGGATCTAATTTGTAGGTGGTAATGTCTTGTCAAGGCTGTGGAATAGAGTGAAGAAACTACACTATACAAATATCTGTCAGTTAATGATGAAGCTATCCGCTAGAATAACCTCAGATTTTTCTCAACCATGTCACAATTAAAATGCGCATGAGCACAAAGCTTGTCAAGAATCTGATCATTCGTAAGAGGCAAAAAGTGCGACACATTCCAAATTCTGATGGATGTGGCTTGACTGCCATATATCACCGAAATTGATGTATGAATTTGAACACTCATCCGTATGTGTGTGTGTGTGTGTGTGTGTGTGTGTGTGCGTGTGTGTGTGTGTGTGTAAAAAAAGTGTGGGTGTGTGTGTGTGTGTGGGTGTGTGTTTGTGTGTGTGGGTGTGTAGGTTTGTATCTATGCATCAAATGTAGCCTCTGAATGCTGCATCATGTTTGTATAACATTTTTTTTTTTTGTATCTGAAGGGTTCCTGACCTTCTATATTTTTAGAAACCAGTAGGCGTCTGTGGTTCATAACTGTATGTGCAACTGGTCTTGGAAAGAGCATCCTAAGGCATGTACTGACTTCAAGTTTAGTTTTATCTCATTTCAACAGAGATGCCCTCAGTCCAACAGTATCACCCTTTTCTCAACTGCCAAACTCTCCTCCTACCACAATCTGTTTTTATACATGTGTTAGATTGTCGTCGGCCTGTAGCTTGAAAAATGCTGTCTGGATGTGTGAGCAGGGTGGGGTCATTTGATTTCGAGTAGTGGCCTTTCTAACATAACCAAATGGCAAATAACTGAACATTTTACACACATACAGTATATGCACATTTTAAGTCCCATGAAAAATGTGTTTCTAATTTTTTTTTGTGCGCCCCCAAATTTCAAATGGCATTTTGAGTCCTGATGGCTCTGTGTTGGACAATTTGGAATTCATCTGAAAAAAATTCAAGCAAAATGTGGGCCAAAACCTGGAGGACCAAACCACGGACTATGATATGAACACCATGAAATCAGAATAATTGTGTTTGAGCTGTAGGTGTCGTGCTTTTCTTGCATGGAGCATCCAAGCTGTCCTTTGCAGTTTTCTGCTGGACACCCTGCAAGCATTTGTTCAGCACCACAATTCATTGGCCTCACTACTGGATGACTTATTGTATCTCTCACGGTCCTTCTGCTTCTGAAAGTGTTCTATTTATGTATATTTAGGAGCGGAGTACTCCTGACAAACCACTCACAATATTATCCACCAGTTCCTTGTCGTCTCCTCTCATACATCTTCTGCTCTATGTTAAACCTGAGCTTGCTCAAAACGCGCACCATTTTGCAGAACTGAAATGAATTGTTAACCTTGTGCACTGAAACATATATATCCCTTTCAAGATGCCTGAACAGGAACATTAATTAAGTAAATGCTGAAGTTTAAGAGACATCGGTGACTGCGGTGGTTACCTCTAATTAATTAGCTTGACAGCGTGTAATTTAGCCAACCAAGCATCAGTAATATGTCTGCTCCTGTTTTTCTACGGGAATTAAAATATACCTTTCTAATCCCAAGACACATTTGAATAATTAATTTCCTATCCTATTATGTATTGCTCTCTGTGATAAATTACATGCGAGCCTCACACCCACACACCTCTTTCAGTGTGGCTTTTTGTGTAATAAATTGCAATCAATCACCTGACTGCAACATTTACAACGGGTAGGGTGTCAGGTAAACAGTGTCAGCAGTTGTTAGCAATGTCACCTTACGTTTTTGTATTGCGCCAGCTTTCAAATTGTACCATCATATTTCATTAACTATTCTCTAAAAATGACAGTGGTAGCTGAATCAGTGGCCCTCATTTTTCAATAGCACGTATTTTTAACTCTGTTAAAAATCATTTGATTTGACTTTTTTTTTTTCAA
Source organism: Hippocampus comes (assembly GCF_001891065.2). Taxonomy (NCBI): domain Eukaryota; kingdom Metazoa; phylum Chordata; class Actinopteri; order Syngnathiformes; family Syngnathidae; genus Hippocampus; species Hippocampus comes. The sequence continues at coordinate 1,033,636 of NW_017805139.1, forward strand.
TCAGTGATTACCATAAGTAGATCCATCCAGCCATTTTCCGATCTGCTTTATTCTCACAAAAGTCGTGGGGGTGCTGGAGCCTATCCAAGCTGTCTTTGGGCAGTAAGCGGGGGACACCCCGAACCGGTTGCCAGCCAATCGCAGGGCACATATAGACGAACAACCATGCACGCTCACACTCACACCTAGGGACAATTTATTGTGTTCAATCAGCCTGTCATGCATGTTTTTGGAATGTGGGAGGAAACCGGAGTACCCGGAGAAAACCCACGCAGGCACGGGGAGAACATGCAAACTCCACACAGGAAGGCCAAAGCTGAAATCGAATTGAACTGCACTGTGAGGTCAACGCACTAACCACTGGTCCACTGGTCCGCGAATCTATTTCAATTTCAACTATGATAGGGCCACAATCCTCCAAGGTACAGTAGGTCACAAATAAATAATTGTGGAGATCCAAGCGGAGGAAATGTACTGTATAACACCAGAACTACTCAGTTTCTTACTGCAGGTCGTGCCAAATGTTCGCACTGCCACTTTTTGCTAAGCAGATTTCATAAAGGATCAATCGTAACTCCCCCAGAGTCCGATAAAGCTTCTTTGAATGATTCTGTATTAAATATAATGGGACACTGTCCTTGAGGGCAATTCAACCGGCACCAAATAAAAAAAAAATGTTTGAAGACAATTGCATGTCCTGGATATGATACAACAACAGCTCAGTGAATCCACAATCCTCTCCCATTCCTGTGTTTTGCTTTTTTCGCACGAATGCCACTACAGCAGGCAATCGTCCCTCTATGACAAATGAGCATCTGCATCATTTGTGGATTTCACTCACAACATATGAACCTCCATTTTCTGTCCCACGTCAGTCAAGAAAGTGGAATTTTCCTCATTACCAGACCAGTAATTCCAAACCATGGTGCCGTGGCATCCGAATGTGCCACAAGACATCATCAGAGTTGCAGAGGAAATATCCAATTTTATGTCATTTAGCCTAAAATTATTATTTAGCATTGCAAATATATCTTTGTTCATCTATCTATGCCGGCGAGACAATTCAGTATCCAGTGTGATCCACCTGTTAAAATTCATTCAACAGAATAAGTTAGGACTTTCTGAAAGTGTGTATATATATATATATATATTTAATTTGTCTCAGTGTAGAGCTGCAGGCACGAAAACACACACACACACGCACACATTTCTCCTCCCCTGCGCTCAGCTCCCCTACAGGCAGCCGCAGAATGGTGGTTTTGATTTTATATATTGGAGGGAGAGGCAAGCTGAAAGATACTCCTAAATACATCTGCCTTACCTGATATGAGGAGGCCTCCTTGCTAAACGTCGAAGAGGGTGAGAGAGCGACAGACAGGTTTGTGACTGGTTGAGAGAGAGAGAGAGAGAGAGAGCATGTGACAGGCAGGTGAGCAATTGTGACATTTCTCAACGACGTAACTTCAAATAGAAGTCTAACGTGTGTCAATTATTTGGTGACATGCGAGTTTAGCTTGTTCCCCACTGAGCGCATTCAACGAGGTCATAAATCAATAGTGTTGTTTGTAGATGAGTCATGCACGTTCCCGCTCAGGACATCGCTGCGTAGCAATTTGTAAATGTATTGACTGCCAAAGGACGAATCAAAAGCAGTCAACCAGAGGATTCCCTCATTCTGCAGTCAAACTAATTCCACCAACTTGGTGCCATTTGCGTTTGCAGGAAATGTATTCATGCACCGTACAATTTAATGAAAATACTGTATATTTTTATATAACGCCCTGCACATTGACATGTATTGTGCTTAATTATTGTCAACATTCTATTCACATAAATGCATGGCTATAGCTCCTGTATGTGCTAGTTTTACTCACGGCACACTCCCTCTTGTACAGAGTAACATTTAGCATAATTTCCCAGGGTAAAATCAGATTTGGTCGACCTAAGACTGGGTAACAAGGTTTCGTCGCTCGCAAGGTTTTAGGGAGGGCATGATGTTGAGAACATTGTGTGATAAGAAGCAGAGTTATGAGGAAGGGGCAAAACCAGTCTTTTGTGAATTCATCCTGCAGCACTGCCGTAAATAATGTGTTATTATTAAAAGTACAGCTGTACTGGGATCCCTTGTCCTGATTAATTTAATGCTTTCGCGTAATATGTCATTTCTAATTCATAAGAGAAGGCAAATTCTGCTCACTGAGCTCTCTTTTACATCAGTCCAGGGACATGACAATGATAAAAGAATGTGCCTTGTCATTAAGTGAATGAAGCCACTGGATTCTATTTTTAGATCATCGGGCGTGGTTGTATGGATGACCTATCCACTGTATACCATAAACTGAGCACTTTATGGTGTAGTATAATCAGAGTTTATGGATTGCTCGTATTTTGTTTGGGAAAAATCACTGAACGCGAACTCATAATACTGAGTGTTATGGATATTTTCAAAAATCTTGGGTGACACAATTGAATAATTGACAGATTGAAAACTAGCAAAACGCGTTCACAGATAAATGCGACCTATGTTTGACAATAGGCCAATCGCAGACAGAGCATCATTCCGTCAGTAGGCTCCAGTGACGGGTGCTCACTCATTCGCAGCGGAAGCGAGCAGACGAGTTCGATATTAGCCAAAAGCTAACGATTTGAGGCTCATCCCAATCGCCGCTTACTAGATTCACATCAGCTGTGAGGAACAAGGGCTGCAACTCAATATCAAGCATCATTGCCAGATTATTATATTTGATGATGCTCAGACAACCATCCTGTAGGAACGAAAACTGGATTGACTCATAGAATAACCGTCGCCATGACACTTTACAGCACCTGTGTCTTTACTGTGGTGATACTTTTCGATTGATATCCCCTTGTTGAAGCGTAGTTATTGATGAGTGATCACATTTTCAATCGTTTATTTTTATTAATTTCAATGACGGTCTTTGAAAATATGTCTCCATGGTTGGCGGCATGAAAAAGTTTGGAGACCGCTGCCTTTATTAAAAAAATAACAACAACAACAACAACAAACAAAACAAAATGTATGAGTGTGTGTGTATGTGTGTGTGTAAATTGTCGAATTTCAAGGTTAATTTTGTTTGAGAAATAGTAATGCCTTGATTTTGTGGGCTAAGTACTTGCACAGTCACACCCATAAATGCAATTTAGAATACAAGTTTTGTGTGTGTGTGTGTGTGTGTGTGTGTGTGTGTGTGTGTGTGTGTGTGTGTGTGTGTGTGTGTGTGGGTGGGGGGGGCCAGGAAGCTCTTCATCTAACAGTGCATGCTGGGTTTCCGCTGGCGGCCTTCACTTCTTTTGCAGAGCGCGCTCTCACACACACACACACACACACACACACACACACACACACACAAGGCCACA